>NC_062200.1:3499374-3556874 GCF_912470025.1 Vespa velutina
TTTAATCTAACTAGATTAGATTTTTTTTGTCCCCCCATAAAAGAGGAAATATATTCTTATGTTTTATTATATTTTTTGATTCGACTTTTTTCCACTGTCAAAACTAAAAGATTCCAATATGACTCACGTAGTCTCGAACACTTTCGAGACTTTATCTACCGATTAAATTTTCCTACTTATTACATAACCTTTCTCACTTCTCTCCCACTCTGTTTTCTTTTTTCTCTCTCTGTTTATCGAAACGCATAAGAAATAAAAATGAAAGATATTATAATTGAGTACTCCTTCTTAGTATACTCCATTCGTTTAGTTTTTTTTTTACAATCGATTCTTATAAATTGTTTTAAGTTTGTATAAAAATATATGACATTTGAGTCGCAAAGATTTACATAAATATGAAACATGTGTTCTCTTGCTTAATTAGAATTTTGACAAAATAAAAAAATTCTTTCCTCGTAGAAAAGGAGAATAATCTGAATTCCGAACTAATCCGACGATTATCGAGATAACGTCGATTATATGTCGTTATAAATGTAATATCTTTCTCCTCTTTCATTTATAACTTGGAATAGACATTAATATACTTTAATATAATTTAAATTAATATAATATTTAATATAATTTTTAATATAATTAATATTAAATTATATTAAATATTATTAATTTTATATTACATAAAATTAATTTAATATAATTTTTAATACAATTTAATTTACTTTAATATATGAGTACGCATGTGTATATATATATATATATATGACGTTTTAATTGAAACTAATTGAAAATTGAATATCGAAGAAAAACCAATGGCTTTGGTAAACAAAGAAAATGAACGTATTTGTTTTTTCTTTTCCCTTTCTTTTTTCAAATCATTAAATATAACCCATTGACGTTTTATTTCTATCTGCACACGATTCGTTTACGTCTGTCGTCGATTTTCCAGAAAATCTCTTCTAATAAACCAACATATCTCGTGCCAAAAGTACGAGTACAACACAGATTGCTAAAGTCATCAAAATTAAAATGAGGAAAATAAAAATTATTGAAAAATAGATATGCGTATGTACGGATCATCTTAATACGTCAAAAATTAAATCAAACCGACGCGATTAAATTCTAGGAAATATCGTAATAATCTTTCTCTCTCTCTCTCTCTCTCTCTCTCTCTCTGTCTCTCTCTCTCTCTCATTGATAATTTCAATGTTCGATGAGTACGTTCATGACTCTGAAAAATATAATTTATTAACAAGAGGGCAAATAAAATTAGTGGTAGACACGCGGAGTGTAGTGCACGTGCGTGTCTCGTGCTAGTGCTTTTTTTTCCTCCCTCCCCTTCTATCGCTATCACTCCTTTCCTTTCCTTCTCACTCTCTTTCTCTTTCTTTTTTTCCCTCTTAACCGGTGCGAGAAGCGTGTTTCTTCTGAACACTCCTCGGACGTAAGCGAATTCTCGACATGCTATTCTCGAAGCGAAATATCTCGGGCGATCGGCCAGGCTGTTTCGATGGCGTTGGTGGGAAAAAGATGGGACAAGACTACTCGTGATAAGTTAAAAAGAGAGAGAGAGAGAGAGAGAGAGAGAGAGAGAGAGAGAGAGAAAGAGAGAGAGAGAGAAGAAAGATAGAGATAGAGCTATACTGGAAAAGGAAATGAGAAAGACTGAGAAAGACAGAGAGAGAGAGAGAGAGAGAGAGAGAGAGAGAGAGAGAGAGAGAGAGAGAGAGAGGAAGAAAGACAGAAAGATAGAAAGAAAGAGAAAGAATATTCGTATATGTTTCATGCTAACAACAAGGGAAATTGACAACGCAGAAAACGAAAAATCGTACCTCTTCGTTTTCGCACCGGCTTGTCGTTCTCTTCCAAACCCGGTTGTTCCCACACCAGCACGTGGCCATTCCTTCGTCCCCTGCTCTCACTGCCATTGGCTCTACCACCACTCATGGCACGTTCGCAAAAGTAGATGTAAGAAAATTTGTACGTCGAACGACGACGACGACGGCGGCGGCGACAGCGGTGACGACGACGACGACGACGACGACGACGACGGCAAAGATATCAATAGAAGGGGAAGATAAAGAAACAAAAAAAAAAAAAGAAAAAAATAGGGATAGAGATCTTTATCTCTTTCCTTTTTTTCTTTTCTTTTTTCTCTTCCCCTTTTTTAAAATGATATACACACTTTTTATATAATTACGAATTGAAACGTTAATAACGCGTAATGTTATATTTTAATAAAAAAAAAAAAAGGAATAAAACGAAGTTTCGTTCGATAGAGACGAGTAGCCGGTAATCACGTCTATGGTTAATGCGACATTGAACGACACAACCAACGATGATCACGACGAGAACGACGAATGAGATCGTAAAGGAGCGCGCGAGCGCGCCAACCTCGTGGTAAACCCGTACAAGACGATGATAACGTATCGACAAAGATCGCAAGAACGACGAGAATGAAAACGACAACGACGACAATAATGATCATCCTCCTTTTTCTCTCTTCTCCCTTCTACACCTCTCTCTCTCTCTTAGACCTATCCTCGGTTCTTTCCGCGACTTGTCGTCGACGATTGACGACGGCAATCAACTAATAACGCGCATGCGCAAGCGCAACTAGCCTGACCAATAAAGAGCACTCACGAACTTGGCGCCATCTTTCTCGCGCCAAGATTCCCAACCAATTGCTACATCGCGCGCCAAAATATGTCCATTATTACGAAATAATAATAATAATAATAATAATAATAATAATAATAATAATAATAATAATAATATTAAATTTTTTGTTATGTCTCATATCTGTTTGTTTAATTAATAACCAATGATTCGTAAGAGGGAAAAACAATTTTTTTTTTTTTATTTACGTAACAGAATACTTTCAGATTTTTCGTTCTTTTTTTTTTTTTTTTTTTTTTTTTTTTTTTTCAACAGTTCATTAAAAACATGAATAATAATAATCGAATATGTAACTGATCTTTTTTTTTTTTTTCTTTTTTTTTTCTTACACGTACGTTGAACGAACCATTCGCAATTTTAACATTCATCATTTATCATTTTATATAAAGAATAATATTAATCAGGCAACACATCTCGATTAAATTCATGCTTAATAACTTTCTTCTTTTGTTACAAGGAATGTGATATATCATCAATATTAACTTTTGTCATGGTATTCGTAGTTATTATACTAATATACCAAGTGTCTCAGAATGTATCTTACTTTTGTAATCGTATAATTGAATACACGCTGATCTCAATGGCACAATAAATATTATACTTGGTGTACCATCGTTATTTCACGAATGACGCAATAATTGCGTTTGGAGAGTCGTCATAGTTAACCTTGAAAAAAGTAAGGTTAATTATCGCGTTTTGTCTTTACAACGATGCAAGACGTTTATACATTTTTGTTAGGTGCGAAATCAAATCGTAGCTTCGAATCTTTTTTAACGTACTTGTTAAAAAAAAAAAAAAAAAAAAAAAAAACCTCCCAAAAAAAAAAAGAAAAAAAAAACAAGAAAAAAATAATGAAGAAAAAAGTAAAGACTTATCAGAGTCGTACTTACGTACGACTTACGTACGAAGAATTTAATCAGTTTTGTAACATTTGCAAAATGAACATCGATCGTCCTCATATTGTGTTCACGTTCTTACGTGAAAGGAAGTTATAAATTATCAGTATGATTACACGATACGTTCGTCATAATGCACAATGAAGTACACGTATGTAGATGTGTAATAAGATGAAAAGGCTTCAAGATTCGCTCTGAAGCACATAAAAAAAATGACGACGTTATAAAGTGTTATATACTACTCTAACGTACTCATGGAATCTTTTATTTTGTTCTCTTATCAAGTGGAAAATGTAAAGCGTCCGACTTAGTTTGCAATGAAACACCATTTATTAATCATCTAACGAATGTAATAATTATACATTACTTTTTTCTTTTTTTCTTCCTTCTTTTTTTCTTTCCTTTTTTAATAAATTTTCGAATACATCAGTCAAATACTTTATAGAACATGATTGATGAATCAATAAATTTCTTAACGTCAGAAACATTATATCAAGTTACGTAACTTTATTATTGTCATTGCACTTGTCGTAATATGATGCAAAAAAAAAAAAAAAAAAAAAAAAAAAAAAAAAAAAAAAAAAAAAAAAAAAGAAACAAAATTTTCGTTCGATATTATACCAGATAGTCATGTTTTAATTTATTGTTATTATCTTTAACAATTATTGTGAACGTTCAATATGATTACAGAATAATATCAATAAAAAGATCGAGCACTGTTATCGATATGAAAATCAATCGATATCTGAAAGAAAGACATTAGTTTCTTTAATATAATTGAAAGATTCGTTATCTGACTATATCGTTTCTATGATCATTTATATCAACGTCATCTTTAACTTTTATGAATATACTTTGTACAGGCTTTATCGTCATCCACCTAAAATTAGATGCATACTCGTATGTATGTGTCCATGTGTATATTTATGTATCGAAAATAAATGATTCAGCTATTTTGTAGTTTTCCGAATTTTCACGAACGTTGCACCGAAAGTTTGTCGATTATTCATCTTACGATTGTACATGTATATACTAGAATGTATAATTATTTCTTTGAATATTATATTAGTTGAAGAAGATACATCGTTATATTATACGACGTTATTTATTAATAGTTGAAAACTGAAAAACGTGCCAAAGATTTTTGCTCAATAATCTTTGGTTAGTAATCGTGTACTGGAACATATTTGCCTGATAGTTATGCAATATTCTGTTACTTTCGCGATGACGATACTATATATTTTAAATTGCGTAAGCATAAATTATTAAAGATATCGTATATTAGTTATTAATGAACATTGTACAGTTGCGTCATTTAAATATCTTGTATATCGTCGCGAAAATATTTTCAAAATATTATTTTTATAATATGTCTCATTTGAAAAGTCGAAAACAACAATTGATTACAAAAATAGAACTTTCGCAGTATATTTTCCTATCTGTTTTCTTTCTATTTTTTTTTTCTTATACTTATTTGTGTCTTTTCTATTTTTAGAAGTCGGTAAAGTCTACTATCTTTTATACCGGCAAAGTTTACTATCTATCACGTCGGTAAAGTTTATTATTTCTTACATCGGTACGTTAGTATTCTATATTACCGACGCTCGATGGTAAATAATCGAAATACCGATAAATAATATTAATTGAATACGCAATAATAATATAATAAAAATTATGCAAAATTAATGAAAAATAATTGCTATAGAAAGAACCTTGATTCTTTTTGTTATAAAATTTTTTTATCTTGCAACAAATAATAATTTACATCAATATATTATTTGATCCTTATTGTGTGATATCGTAGATTTGAAAATAAATGAATTATGGAAAAATTTGAAAGATAGAAGAAGAAAAAAAAAAGAGGAAGGATGTAAGTGATTTTGTGGTCCAACCACTAGAAACGTAATGTGTCGGAAATGAAATCCGGTCATTTAGATTTTTACACTATTATTAATCATTCTAACTCACATGATATAACTTTGTAGTGGAGACAACAGGAAACGTACAAGCCCTCAATCTCATTATTCATTTGGTAAAGTGGAAAATAACGTCCTTGTTACAAGGAAAGCCTACGCCAATTGTCTTTTATAGAGTTACTAACACTCGTTGACGAAGGACGTTTGTTTATTTCATTTTAATTTTCTTTTTTACACTATATACATATATATGTATATATATATATATATATATATATATCCAGTTTATATGTATCTCAATATTTTTTTTATTAATTTGTTATTAGATGAAATATAATTTTTTTTCTCGATAAATAAACCTTATTTCTTCAAGTAAAACGAGAATCTGTGTCGATAAAGTAGGAAATATATAAAAAAAATATCGATCGGACGTTGTTAAGGTAAAAAAAAGAAAGATTTTGGAGAAAGATCGATAACGAAGAAAAATGAATTTAATCGGTAAAGAAGTTCAAAGAGCGTTCATTGACACGTTACAATGTAGATCAGAGACACGAACGCGTGGCTTTTATCGAGTATAATATGTTTACTTTGAACAATCATTGGATAATTTTTTTTCTCTCACTCGTTCAAATCGCTGTTTAAACTTGATATACCGATGATACGTGTCAAAATTTTTTTTCCAATTAAAAATTCTATAAATGTATAATACGAATTTATCAATATATCGTATTACTTTTTATTATTTTATTTTTCTAATAACATATGACATAACTAATGTGAAATTCGAGAAAGCTTAAGAGAAAACATTGAAATATTAAACACAAGGATAATAATTACAATAATGTTGTCATGTGACACTTTTAATCGTTGTTTAGAATTTTTATTTAATTCTAAACCTTGAATTTATGCGCAATAAAATAATTCCTATGACCTCGGGACACGTGAAGTTATATAAATTATTAAAGAACATCTGTTACAATAATACGGTTTCTCTGTCTTTGATATACATATATACATAATTGTAAAATTCTATTCATGATATCGTAAAAGAAGGAAGAGGACATGTTTCTTTATCTTATGCGCAAGAGTAGCCACCGAATGATTCATTATGCGAACGTGACAAGAATCTTGAAAATGATTCGAATATACTCTCTCTCTCTCTCTCTTTCTCTCTTTCTCTTTCTCTCTCTCTCTCTTTTCTCCACGTTGTAACTTTCTCTCTAACAAACTGTATTATAACCTTCGAATTACGTTATTCTCATCGATGACAACAAATTTCTAATATCAAGTCAACACGGAAGTTACGTTCTCTCTTCATTTCAAATTAACATCTTTTTCCATTAGATTTATACTACTAATAAAAACTTGATTTGTGTTGTCAGAAGGAAAAAAAAAAAAAAAAAAAAAAAAAAAGAAACATTACTGCGATTCATTCATTCGAAAGATTTTCTTTTAAAGTATATTCTAAAGTATTCGAACAAGTTTTGCTAATTAACGGAAATATTTATGCGTTTAAAATAATTCATTTATATCACTTTTCTATCGATTATAATCCAATGACAGATCATTCGATTCAGAGATATCGAGATTTCAGATAAGCATCGATTCATGCATATCCATCAATGTTTTTTTTTTTTTTTTTTCTTTTTTTTTTTCCATAAAAGTTATAAACACTTTCTTTCAATCGATACCTTTCTTCTATTTCTCTACTATTTTATACGAAGACGATCGTAAATTAAAGGCATATGATTTATCGATGAATGCATTCGCAAAGCGATCGATTATCTTCGTACATTTCATCTAATAGACACACCTATTTCTGCTTTAATCATGATATGCGTATATGTTGTATTTTTGTGGTCTCGTGGAAGAAAAAAAGAAAGAAGAAAAAAAAGAGAGAGAGAGAGAAAAAAAAATAGAAAAAGAAAAAAAAAACAGAAGGAAAAAAGAGAAAACAAAAAAACAATGGAAAATAACGCGACTACGAAAGACTTATAATGGAGATTAGAAAAATGTCCTTTTTAATGCTTTGGTCATATTCGATAATAATGATATAAAAGAGCTATAATAAAGAGTTATGAAAAAGAATAAATATATTTCATCTAATATCGTCTAATGGTTGACTTAATTACGCATATACTGTATGTATTTGCATTAGGCACGAACAAGGTCAAAGAGAGAGAGAAAGAGAGAGAGAAAGAGAGAAACAGAGAGAGAGAGAAAGAGAGAGAGGGAGGGAAAGAGGGAAGAGAAAGAGAGAAAGAGAGAAAACAAAATAAAGATAGAAAAACAGAAACAGAAATAGAAAAATTGTTTGCATAACCGTATCGGAAGATAAATGAGCGTTTCCAAATGAATAAATTGTACGAGTTGTGAATAGTTTAAAAGGATAATTATTACATAAACTTTATTCATTGGCAATAAGTGGAATTATTCATTATATCATAAATTTCCTCCGTTAATCGTTTTCGCATCTATCTTCTCCAAGATCCTGATGATATCTAAGCGTATATGTCGTATCGATAAATCATCCTCGGAATGTAAATTGATCTAATTGCAAGTAGTATGAAAAGAAAAATGATGAAACATTGCGATAATACTGTAAATATAATACGATATCTATAAAGAGATCGATGTATCGATCGATAATACGAAAGATTTCTTCATTTTTTTTTTTTTTTCACCTTTTTTCAACTCAACAATTTATATTTTATCCATCCAAATTTTCTCTCGAGATGTATGGAATAATGATCATTAAATCACACGTTGATAATAAATGATCATTGAAAGAATAAATAATAAGATTAAATATAAACATGATGGATTTGTTTATGAGAGATAAGTTACTTTTAATGTTTATAGATTAAAAGGGAACATGTTTCGTTTTGAAATATCACGCTCGTAAACTCGATTGAATCGATTGATTCAATCGATTTACTCGAAAGTATCAATTTGAACTGAAATAAATGAAATGAAATGAAATGAAATGAAATGAAATGAAATGAAAAGAAGTCTAATTTTTCTTTTTCTTTTTTTCTTTTTTTGGTTTTTCTTTTTCTTTTTTTTTTTTTTTTTTTTTTTTTTTTTACCTTTCGGCACGGCCGCTTCCGTTTCGAAGATTTCCGGCTTCTTCTTCGTTTCCGCCTTCTTACAATCGATACCATTCTCCACCATTTTTTTCAAATTGATTAGACCGCCGAATCGCGACGATCGAAAGGAAGAGAGAACGAAAGGAGAGAAATGAAAAAAAAAAAAAAAAAGAAAAAGAAAAAAAAAGAAAAAAAAAAGAAAAAGGAAATAAAAAGAAATAAAAAAAGAAAAGAATAGAATATCTTTTTCTTGCTTCTCTTTTCTCTCTCTCTCTTCCTCTCTATCTCTTTCTCTCTCTCACTCTCTATCTCTCTCTCTCTCTCTCGATCACGTTAAGACGTGGTATATTTTTAATTGCGCGGATAAATCGCGAATCGATCTGAACTCCCACGACGAGAGAGGTGCAGTTAGAGGATATCTACTATATACTTTGCTTACGTTTCCGTACCACTTGTTCTCAAACACTGTTCGAAGCACGCTTAGACTCTCGACACTTAGCCGCGAACACCTCGTTTACGTTGGCCAATTGGAGCGCGAGTTCTCCATTCGCCGGTAACCCCCTACTACTCTTTCGCTCATATAGACTTTTTCATTCCTTCGAACCTTTTCCTACGTTGATTTAACGTCATTTCAAAAATAACAATAAATAATAGATAATAGATAATAGATAAGATCATTGAAAAATCAAAAAGATTATTCTTCCTTTCTCGGAAGACAATTAAATAAAAATTGATCCTTTTTCTTCTTTTTCTCCTCTTCTACCTTCCCTTTTTTCCTTTTCCCTTTCTTCGTTTTTCTTTCTCTCTTTCCTTTTCCTATATTACATATCCTAGGAATAAAAGATTAAAAAGAAAAAAAAAAAAAAAAAAAAAAAAAAAAAAAAAAAAAACAGAAAAGGAAGCTTAAAACGAAATGCTAATTTTATCATATGACCTTTCACTCGTTCACGCTTTGTTTATTCATTAAATTAATTACATCTGTTTCTGATTTCTTTTATCCTGACATCACACTCTGGCAAAAGGAGAGAAACAATCACGTTTCGTCTTTATCTTTATTTTATGTTCTTTTTACTTATTTGCCTCTCTCTCTCTCTCTTTCTTTTTCTCACTCTCACTCTCTCACTCTCTCTCTCTCTCTCTCTCTCCCCTCCTCCTCGCTCTTTCCTCTCTCTTTCACGAGATAGCTGAGTAAAGTCGATTACATTTGTTTCACGTTTCTCCTGTTCATTTTTCGCGAGGCCACCTCCAAACAGATAGAAACTTGCTTTTGCTCGGTGTCCTTTTTTTTCTTTTTTATTTTTTTCTTCTTTTTTTTTTTTTTTCTTTTTCAGTATTATCGAAAGGAAAGGTCAAATGCGTTATAAACGGTGACTGGTCTAACCTTCGACTAATATTTCCTTATATATTAGTTGATCGATTGACAAAATTTATAATAATACTTAAATAAATAAAAAACCAAAAATATTAACAAACATTGTTAATAAACATAGAAGAAGAAGAAGAAAAAGAAGAAGAAGAAGAAAAAAAAAAAAAAAAGAAAAACCATGAATAATGCATATTTTCATTGAAAGAAATCTGTGTCAATACGCAGAGAAGAAAAAATATTTTATTCTGGGAAAAAAAAAAAAAGTGCTATTGATGTGATATCCATCCCTCTCCTCTCCTATCATCGATAAAAAACGTGTTCTATCATTTTCTTTTTGTTGTATGTGTATATATATATATATATATATATTTTTTTTTTTTTTATTTTATTTTACATTCAAGTAGCACTGTTCTTGCAAATTGTTACGAATGTTCGACTCGAGTGATTTTACTAAGAATCATAGTTAGACAAAAGATCATTGAGGAGGATGGGGGCAAACGTGGAAGGAGAAAAGGTGGAAGAGAACAGTTTTGAAATTTAACGAGCACTTAAGTCGCATTATCGCATTAGTACGTATTCGTCGAGTGAAGCGATACGTGCGAAGAGGAAAGTCATGTGTATAGATATATACATGCATATGTATACACATATGTATATACACACACACATATATATATATATATATGTATATATATAAAATTAAAATTATATGTATATTTGTAAGAGGATTTAAACTTTGAAGAATTATATGACTTTCCAACTACTTATTTATTCGTAGCACGAAGTATCATTTAATGAACGAACAACTACATGAAATAATGACTCTTCCAACGTTCTTGATTCTCTTTATTCGTAACGTGTATTTCTTTCGTCATCGGTAGTCTCTTCGAAAGCCTACGATGGCATAGCTCGTTCATTAGATAGTAGGTCGACAAACCGGTACGATTCTATACTGACGTAGTTACTTATATAGTTCTTACTTGCTACCACGAATTATGTACATTCAGCATTATTTCTCTCTCCCTCTCTCTCTCCCTCTCCCTCTCTGTCTTCTTTTTTTTTCTTTTTTTTGTTTTTTGTTGATTATCCACGAGAAATAAAAAAAAGAAGAATAAAAAAATAAGTGATGGTAAAATCAAGATGTTTTATATATATTATATCGAAGTTGTATATATATATATATTTCTTTTCTTTTGATTAAGTTTTGTTTTATCGAAAATATTGCAAAACGAAATCTATCCAAGAACTGATGGAATTTTTATCATTTTTTTGTTTAACGATCGTAAATGTAATTTAATCCTTGTATCAGCATCTACCTTTCTACAATGGAAACTTTTTCTTTTTTCTTTTTTTTTTCCTTTCTTTTTTCTTTTTTTTTTTTTCCTTTCTTTTTCTTTTTTTTTTTTTTATGAGGAATGCAATATACGTTCTGAATGCATATTATACGAACTGAATATTATGTTTTAATACGGAGATTCTTTACTTTCCATTAGGTTTTAATATTATCGCGCTTTCTATTTATTTCGTATTTCGATATCTCTTTTATTCTTGTATATTTAAAAAAAAAAAAAAAAAAAAAAAAAAAAAAAAAAAAAAAAAAAAAAAAAAAAAAAATATATATATATATATATATACAATATGTTTATGTGCAAGAAAGTGTGAAATTATTAGTCAATCATTAACCCTGTTAATCGAAGTATATGATCTTTATGTAAATTTAATTATTGCAACGAAAACAGATCATTATCTTTTTTTTTATGAAATCGTGTCAGATATAACTATTCCGGAAAACCGAAAAAAACAAATTTAAGATAATTTATTTTCATCTAATAATATATATTAAAGATTAATTTGTTTAATTTAACAATATTTAAATGGTATTATGAATCAAGTCCCACTTTCGAAAATGATCATTTTTTTGCAACTTGATTGTAATGCATACATATATATATTTTCATTTTATGCAGACTAAAATAAACTAAAATAAATTAAAATAAATATTGTATATAATTTATGGAATGATTTTTGAATTTAATCAATTTAAAATTATCTATCCGACAATTCCTTCAATGAGGAAAACACAGATCCTTTTCTGTTACCTGTCCGCCATTATTTGAATTACATAATATCGAAGTTTCATTGGAAATTTATTTTAATATTTATGTATGTATACACATATTTACAATGTATTTATATAGATGACTCTAATTGTAAAGAACAATATTGAAAATTTCTGACGAGGAAATAATAAGAAATATTTTACGATTTTTCTCAATAAGGAAATATTTAAAAATTCTTTCAACGAAAAGTATCAATCATATTATAATATTTAACGCTTTGTGATAAACTTCTGATTGATCGATCAATTTATCTGAAAATTTACGAATCGGATTGAATTCGTTTGATTTTAATCGAATGAAGAAAAACAAAAAAAAAAAACAAAAAAAAAAAAAAAAAAAAAAAAAGAAAAAAAGAAAAAAGATGAATAAAAAACAAATAAAAGAACAAAAGAGAGATTAATACAGAGAAGTTGGAAACAATAAGATGTAATAAGCTCCTTTGTGAGATATGCGCATGTAACTATGTTTTGTCGACTTGATTGTTCTTTCCCCCTTGAACAAATGCCGATAAGATGATAAGAAATTTTTAGATAGCTTCGCCTCACGTGCCAATCACCGAGTCATCACGCGATCGAACGAGAATGTTCGGTCATAACTCTAAGCTTTACTTTTCTAATTTTACGACGATGTAACATAACATAGCCTTGACGTATAAATATGTTTTATCATCGTTTCCGCAAATGAAGAAAATTTTTCAAATGAAAAATAAAAAATATAACGATCGTAAAAAATATCACGTGTCATCCTCGTTTAATATAATATCGTTTAAACCTGCATAATGTTTAATAATGTTTAATGCATCGTCATCGATTGTCATCCTCGTCGTCTATTAAAAGTTGTCTTGATAATCAAGTCACGATAATTAACACGAAGATTATATTATATGCCGATAACGATATATATATATATATATACATTGTATATTTCACAAGCAAAAACGATTTCTCCTTCGTTCTGGTAGCCCTCTTGTTTCCTCGAAAGTAGAAAATCCTGTTTACGTGATATCAACGTGTCGAAAACTCAGAATATAATCGTTTTACGAGCTGCAATAATTATTAAAACGATAAATAATATAAATGACAAAGGTGAAACAAAAGAGAAAAAAAAAAAGAAAGAAAGAAAGAAAGAAAGAAAGAAAGAAATAGGGATTTATAGTTAATCGTTCAGTAACAGAGGCGTATTTCATGAAACGAAAGAAATCATGGGAAATTTTAATTCCGCGCGTTCCATCACGTCAATTCGTTGAATTTCGATATTTTCAATTAATTTTCTCATTTCTCATTTCTTACAGATATGAATTATAACCGTTAATATTTTATTGCCTTCTTTTTTTATGATTGTCATTGTCGCCAATGCAATTTAATTAAGAATGACATATCGCAAATGCGATGTTTTTACAATTTTTTTTTTTTCGTATATATTTCTTTTTCCTCATATGTGTTTATGTTTATATGCACGCGCGTGTGTGTGCGCGTGTGTGTGTGTGTGTCTCTGATAAAACAAAAAAATTTGTCGATTATCTTATTCCTCTTTCTCTATATAACAAGATAATTCGTTTCGTGGGAAATGTGTTATTACATAAAGAAAGTAAGAAAGAAGAAAAAAAAGAAGAAGAAGAAAAAATAAAAAAGATAAGAAAGAAAAGAAGAGAAAGAAAAAAAAAAAAAATGCAACACAAAGAATAGTTCCGTGCACGGTGAAAGTACACGATACGTTCTCGTGTCTCCAATGATTTTCTTACTGTCTTTTCTAATCTGCTATTACATCTTTCTTACAATTCTTACGTTAGAATTTTCATCGTTACAAAAATTACATATCCTCGATCTATTAATTCTCCTAGAGTTATAAGCGTTATATAGTTCGGCTAATAAAAAAATAATTTCTCTCGTGTGAACAAACACAGCTGCGATACTTTTCTAACAGTAAACGTCCAAATGATACGTCTATCCGAGTCATTAGAACGAAATTATCTGTTTGAGAATATAATTTGCTAAATCTGGAATATTACGGCATAGTATATAATGAAACTGTATTTTGTAAAGAGAGAAAAAGGAAAGAAAGAAAGAATAAAAAAGAAGAAAAAAAAAGAAAAACAAAAAAAAAAAAAAAAAAAAAAAAAAAAAAAAAAAAAAAACCAGAAAACAAAGAAAATTGAAATATCGAAGGTTTGTACCACTATGATGTAACTCTATTCTTTCTAAATTCTCGACTAACTTTAAACCGTTTTTTTTCTTTTTTTTTTTTGTGAACTTAGCATAGAAAAGTCTCTTTTGTCGTTTTATTATTCCGTTCCACGTTAATCAGATGTATTATACATACGTAAACGCTGTGCCCTCGATGTTTATGACTTTATACTATAGATTATAACGATATTTTACGATTTATCAAAGGAAAGTTTACGTATTCGAAGGACAACACAATGTTATTGTTACTCCTCCTTGTAATTCTTTTATCTAATTCTTATGCCATCGAGGGATCTTCCGAATTTTCATGGAAAACGAATGATATTCTTTCGAAATTCATCGTAGACGCCACTTTTCATCTTTTTCCACCGTCAAGAATATCTGCACGTTTATGCTTTTCTAAAGGTAATAATTGTATTGTTATTATTCTTCTTCTTCTTCTTATTATTATTATTATTATTATATAATATTACAATTATATCGCTAATGTCATAATCATCAAAAATTTTTTTTATCTTAATGGATTAACTGTATTACTGAATAAACACAATTAGACGATATAATCGGGTTATCAAAGGAAATGTCGAAAAGACATCTGTCACATGATATTCGAAATGAATTCGATCGGCTCGATCCTAAAATTTATGATAATTTAGAACACAGAAATTTGTATGTTATCGATCTCGATTGTGACCGTGCAAATGACATCTTAAACGAGGTAAAACGTATAAGAGATAAAATGCATTGTTATTTTAATTTGTGATTAAATGTTTATAGATTATTTTCAATTCAGGCAAATTCTAAAAGAATGTTCGTTGCTCCGACAAAATGGTTATTTTTGAAAGATTCAAGGACAATATTAGATACGAAGGATCTACAATTTATAATGAAAACTTTTCGTAATTTTACTATTTATCCGGACAGCGACGTTATTATAGCACGAAGGATTAAAAAGAATTTTCTAGAATTATTATCAATATATCGTCCCAGTCCTTATCGAGATGTCATTTTAGAGGATCGTGGAAATTGGTCGTTTACACGTGGGATCGTTATGAAAAATTATGATCCAGCATCCCGTAGACGAAGAAATCTTCAGCTTACTCCACTTAAATCCTGTCTTGTGGTATATTAAAGCTTTTTATTCTCTTTTTTTTTTTTTTTTTTTTTTTTTTTTTGATAAGCTATAAGTTGTTTATCTCATAGTAGTTTAATATCAACGTGATGATATGAAACGAGTGAGATAATTAAAAATAATTCTTTTATGTATTTGTCTTTATTGAAGATTTCATAGAATCTTAGGAAAGAAAGAGAGAGAGAGAGAGAAAGAAAAAGAAAAAAAGAGTGAGTGAGTGAGTGAGTGGGTGAGTGAGTGAGAGAGAGAGAGAGAGAGAGACAGAGAGAGAAATAGAGAGAGCAAGACAAAAAGAGAATATATCTAATTCCATTTACTTTAGAAATTGCACAATATCGTTATCGAAAATTATCTTTCAAATAGATTACATTCAATTTATTTGAGATATCAAAAACTATTTCGCGTAGAGCTTATCCTATTCGATTAACTTTAAATTTACTTACGATCAGATAATCGTGTTTTAGTGATAAGATATTTTTTCAATGAATCATTTTTTACTTCTCTATTTTTTTTTTTTTTTTTAACACTTTTAAACATACTCGTATTTTTTTTTTTTTTTTTTTTTTTTTTTTTAAGCATTGCTTTATTTCCACAAGCTTCTATATTAAATGAGTATACATTTCTCTTCTTATTTCTCTATATATTTCTTTCCCTTGTTGATAGATGACAGATCCAGACACGATCAATCATTTAACTGATTATCACAATAAACATATAGATCCAGTTACGAAGGCTGGTTATTCATGTGTACTTCATTTGGTAAATCGAATGAATGCGACGTAAGTATCGTTTTTAATTTGTTTGTTAAATTCCATATAATTAATGGAGAAAGATCGACGTGAAAAGATAAAAAAAAAAAAAAATATCCGATACTTTCAATTAAAAATTGTATCGTTTGTTTCAGGGTAACGTTCAATATAGCAGATACATGGGGTTATCGTGATGAAAATGGATCGTGGAATGGTATGACCGGCATGTTGCAACGTCGTGAAATTGATTTCGGAGGAACTGGAACTTTTTTTATAAAAGAACGAATAGGAATAGTTAAATATATACAACTTTATACGCATACTGGGTAAAATATCTTCACGTATATTTATACGTTTTTTTGCGATCAATCGGATTCAAATTTCCTATATTGAATTTTATTTTATTTATTTTTTATTAATTTCAAATTTTTATCATTTATTTGTTACGTAGATTCAAATAAAATTTTAAATCTACCATAAGATTTATAAACTTTCAATGCTACTCAGGGATGATCAATCTTACTAACGCCCGATGATATGCAATAATCATACACTCGCGTATAAAAAGAAACATTCATTATGTAAATTAATTTCATACATTTTTTTTTCTTTTCTCGAATTTTTTAATCTACTATAACGTTATATATTTTTCATTTTTGTTTTCGTTTTTTTTTTTTTTTTTTTTTTTTTGTAGGTCACGTTTTATATTTCGACAACCATTGCTTTCGACAGTAAGCAACATATTTGTCTTGCCTTTTCATCGTTCGGTTTGGATAGCTATTGGTGTCCTCATTCTTCTCATTATTACTTTACTCTTTATATCTATGAAATGGGAATATAATTGCGGAGCATCAGCAAAGTCTGCGATATATTGGAAACAGATGAATCCTGGCAAGCCAACTATTGGCGATGATATATTAGTTATTCTTGGAGCATTTTTTCAACAAGGTGTTTGCCCTTAATAAATTAAAATGAATTATTTTATTAGTTTCTACAATTTAATTGTTATAGGATATTCTTATGAACCGTATCAAATTCCTTCACGTATTGTCACATTAATGTTATTGATAGCTGCATTGAGTCTATACACTTCTTATACAGCAAATATTGTTGCTTTGCTTCAATCAACGACAAATTCTATTCAAACGGTTTCTGATCTTTATAATAGTCCATTAAAACTAGGTGTACAAGATGCTGTATATAATCGATACTATTTTAATGTGAGTATTTTAAATCTCTGCAAATTTTATAAGACAAATTTTATATATAACAAGATGAACTTATTAGAAAATATTTATTTTTTTCTATAATAGTCTTTTAAGGATCCAATAAGAAGGACTCTCATAGATGAAAAAATTGAACCAAAGGGTAAAAAATCTTCTTGGATGTCTATTGAACAAGGTGTTCAAAAAATGAGAGATGAGCTCTTTGCTTTTCATGGTGAAGTTGGTACTGTTTATAAAATAATACAAGAAACTTTTCAAGAGGATGAAAAATGTGGCTTAACTGCTATCAATTTTTTAAATGTACTTTATCCACTCTTTATCATTCAAACACAATCTCCATATTTGGAAATTTTAAAAAATAGGTATAAATTTTATTTTTGCATGATGTACTGATTCATATGATGTAATATTTACATATTAAAATATGACTTTTTTCAGTGCTTTAATAATACAAGAAACTGGTTTAAAATATCGAGAAGAGAGACGTTTATATACAAGAAAGCCCAAATGTGATGGTCACATGAGTTTCATAAGCATAGGATTTACTGAAAGCCACTTTGCATTGGTGATAATGGGATATGGCATAATTATTACTTTTTTTGTACTAGCCATGGAACTTCTGTGGCATAGAATGTAATACTTATCTATATTATGATTTGTATTTTAAATTTAAATTAGTAAATAATTTAAATTTTATTATTTAAATTTAATTATTTACAGGCAAAAATCAAAAATGAAAGATATTAGAGAAGATATGGAGGCAATTGACAATGGTAGTCAAATTCTTACACCTTAGTTGAGAAATTATTGCCTATATTTTCCTTTGAATTCATTATTATTTGGTAATTAATGCTTTAACTCTATAGCAATATAAATAATTATATTATAAAAAAGAAATATAAAATAATATAAATACAAAATTAACATATATACATTTTTATATATTACATTCGTGCGGGTAAAAAGTGTTGATAATAATTTTTTGTAAAATCTAACATAAGATCAAGAGTACATTCGGGTAAGTCCTCTATACATACAGCAGGACTTCCAGAAAATCTAGTAAAAGATGGAACTATTGTTTCTGGTGGTACTACTGCACCATCCTCAATGTAACAACAATCCTTTAATATCGACCGTCTCCCCTATTTAATATAAATAATTGGTATAAAAGATATTAATTAATAATTACTTTTTACCAATTATCAAGCAGATACGTACTATTACTGCATTTTTTCCAATGTATACATATGAACCGACTAGTGCAGCATTGACAACAGCCCTTTCTCCCACAAATACATGATCACCCATAGTTAATGGAAAGAAGGCAACCCTATCCAAAAAGGATAATCCTTTAAGTATACAGTAATCTCTATTAAATACTGACGAAAGAGGTGCAAGAATGTACAAACCCCCTACTAAATTTTTTAAAAGGTGGTCGTATTACAGCATTCTTGCTAATAATACAGTATCGACCAACCTTTACATTTGCTAAATCCCCTCTGATTATAGCATCTGATTGTACTATTACCTTTCCATGCAGTACTATATTTTGCGATCCACAAAGAACAGTCTGTCTACTCACTTTATTTCCTGAAGCCTGTAATATAAATATAAGAGGTTATGTTCTTGTATAATAATTTTATTTGACAATTTATTACCGTTTCGACGTATTCAGCTATATTGTAATAAATATCTTGGGGCTCCATGACGACGTAGGCAATATTTATGATCGATCACTTTATATATATACAAGAAACTAATTTATTATTCTATATAAATCACTTGTTAACATTAATTATTAGTTGCTTCGTCTGCGTAATACTGGGATTTAAAAGGTTAGTTTGGACCTTTCAAATGTCGCTATCAGATGGCGCTCGTGGCGTGAAAAATCGATCGAAAACATTGGCCAATAAGGAGAGACAATATTTACAGAGATCTGTAAAATTTTTATTTATAATTTAAATCAATGAAATAAATTCGATTGTATATAAAATTTGTCGTGTATTCGAGATAACAATTAAAAGTGAAGTCTCGTAATCAAATAAATCGTAAGTAACAAACGCGCATGTATATATACTCTCTTACTACACATGTATAAACCTATAATTTTCATGCTATCAATCGAAAATAATCTATAGGTAAACACTCATAGGGTAAATGTATTAGATTGTAATAGGATAACCAATTACAATCGACTTTGTGTTTTGAAAATACACCGTCATAGCAACGTAGTTCGTAGTAGTCCAAAGTAAAAGTAAGATTTCGTTGTATCGTATATTAATGTTGTATCGTACGCGTGACTTTTGTTATCGAACGATTGAAAATTAAATAAAATGTCATTATTTAAAACGAAAGAATGGTGGAGAACGAAATGTGGATCAAACGAAACGTTCGATCGATCGAGTCTCCTTGTGGTTTCTTTATTTGAAGACGACAAAAAGGATTGCGTTGTAATTGGCAGTCATCAAGGATATTTAAGGATATATAATTTATCATCTCAATGGCAGGACGAAACAAAATCTTCGACGGGTTACAAATCTATCGATCTTATGATCGAAACAAAACTCGGTGATTGTATCGTCGACATAAAGGCGGGAAAATTAGTATCGTGAGTGTTACACCGTTAACCGTTTTACAATCACGTGACTTACCTTTCCACAATTTTTTTTTTTTTTTTTTAAATTGTTTCGATTTGTTAGTCAGACATGTTTTATAATTCAAAAAATATCGTTTCAGTGGTTCCCAAGATACTCGTCTGGCAGTATTAACATCGAGCAAGCTCATAGTTTACACGGTTACATTGACAAAGGGATCTATCGAACATGGTTAGTATAAAAATCAACGATTACGCAAAAATATTCAATTGATTTTCAATGTTTTTACATGTACGTTTCTTGACATCCATTCGTTTAATGGCCTCTTCAAGATCGATAGGGAAATCTTTAGACGATGTCGTTATTGAATCGAAAGTTATTTCTTATGGATAATTAATAAAAATCTTAGCTCTCAAAAGATTTGCCGGAGGCTGTTGTGCTCGTGTATTTCGTAACTGCATTATATGCTGAAAGCGTGCACAGGTAGCGATCGCATCTCTTGGAACGTGTATGTATGTATCTGTGTATGTATATATACATATATTGTATATGTATGTATGTATATATATATATATATATATGTATACAAATGTATGTAGGTTGGCGGCATCTCTTCCTCTATGTATTTGTGTGTGGCCTGTGTATACTTAGATTCTGTTATAAGTTTTATTTGAAATGCCTTAAGGCTGCTTTCACGAGTATGCCTGGAGCTATGTAATATCGTTAAATTCAATGGTCAGTCGTTATTCTAGGATAATTCGGCGTAATAAAAGCATAGACTTTGTGTCGTCATTTTTTTTTTCCTGCGCGATTCATATAGCGCGCCTTTTCAATATGGCGATGGCGTCGATGGCGCGTTAGATATAAATTATTACTGTTACGTATTTATGTAAATAAACGTAGATACGTAGAGATATCTATATATACACATACATACATACGTATATACATATGTATATATATATATATATATATACATATATATACGCATAACGATTTTATTTCATTGATCGTACGATATTGTCATTCCTTCTCTCTTTACCGTCCCTGTTCTCGCGCGTTAAGGTATAACGATCTCGTAAAACGTGCACCCGAAGTACAAATATACACGCAAATGCGGCCGCAATGAATCCGCTTGACCTATATAACAGACAGGAATCACGTTTGTTCGTTTTCTTGACTCCTTCTTCTTCTTCTTCTTCTTCTGCTTTTTCTGCTGGTTGTTTAGTGAATGTGTCGACGAGTAAAATCTTTTAATGAGTATCAAGGAGTCATTGAGGACGATACAAATAATATATTATGATGATTGCTTTTCTTATCTTTCTTAATATTTCTTAACGAAGATTATTCTTGTTATTCTTTTTATTATTATTACTATTATTATTATTACTATTATTATTATTATTATTATTTTTCTTTTTTTTTTTTTTCCTTTTTTTTAACTATAAGTATTTCATTCATCGTCTTATAATTCATTTATATTACATATATTTCTATTTATTTTCTAGGAGATCAATGTAATCTGGAAATTGCTTACGAACACAGATTACCACGCTTTCCAGCATCCCTCGTAGTTGGTCCATTCGGTGGTGTACGTGGCAGAGACTTCTTATGCGTTCAATGCTTGGACGGAACTTTATTCTTTTACGAGCAAGAAGCTTATGCCTTCAGTCAACTTCTAAGGAATCGTCTGTTGCCCGAACCGATCGTTTACATTTCGCGGAACGACGTCTTCGTCACTTCGAATTGCTCGTGGATCCTCGAATGCTACAGGCATGTACTTATATACATAGGTATCTCTTGCTTACGCTTCCAGGTAACTCACCTGACGATGATGGGAGCCCATTGTTTTTCTCTGTCTCTCTTTTTCTCTCTCTCTCTTTCTCTCTTTCTCTTTCTCTGTCTTGCTTTCTTTCTTTCTTTCTTTCTTTCTTTCTTTCTTTTTTTCTCGTGTGCTCTTTGAATTCAAGTACACGTCACACTCGAGTACATATACTTGGAATTTGCCTTTCTCCATCCTATTCAACAAAATTGTTAACAATTATTTACCTTTTACTTGACCTCTCTTTTTTGTCTGCAAATAATTTCCCCTCCCCCACCCCCACCCCGCCCGCCGAAAAAAAAAGAGAGAAAAAATGAAGGATTTACGAAAACGAAAAAAAGAAAAGAAAATTTGTTAACTTTTTGCTAATGTTATTTCGTATTCGTTTTCTACTTTCATTTTATATCAAAAATTAATTATAACGTGAATGTTCTTTAGGTATCAAAATATAGCAGAGTTTGGAAGAAATCAAAAGGATGGAGAAACGAAGAACGAAGCGACGAAGAGCTTGGAACCAGAATGGAGTTACAACATAGGAGAGGCTGTAGTCGATATCGGTGCTGTTACCTTGAGCAGTTTCGAGATCGGGATCGTCGTTCTCGGGGAGAAAAATCTTTACTGCTTCAAGGACACTGGTGCTTCGTTAAAGTACACAAAAAGGCTCGACTACAAAGCACTTTGTTTTCACGCTTACGTCATAGGTAAATCATAATTTTCATAAGAAACAAAGAATGAAAAAAAGAAAGAAGGAAAGAACGAAAGAGGAGAGAGAGAGAGAGAGAGAGAGAGAGAGAGAGAGAGAGAGAGAGAGAGAGAGAGAGGAGAGAGGAAAAAATAAAAGGAAAGAAATAAAATATGAAATAAGTCGAATCAAATGTAAATTAACAAAAATTGTCTTCTAATAATATATTTTAAATGAAAGTGATCAATGACTGGTGAGCAGCGTAATTTAGAAAATAAACTAAATTAAACTGAACTAAACTAAACCAAACTAAACCAAAGTAAAGTGAAATAAAATGAAATAAAATAAAATACGCGTTCACTAGGTAAGGTATGTAAAGTAAATGCTAATGATACTTAAAGGAAAACAAAATTTTTCTTTCATGCGCAGAACCGGATGGGAAACTGATGGTGTTCGTAATTGCCGATACAAGCACCTTGATGATTTACGAGGGTACAACTCTCAAGTGGTCGGCACAGCTACCGTTCGTTCCGGTAGCCGTAACTAGAGCACATTTTCAGGTAAAATCATTGCGTTTTATATGTTATGTCGTATCGACATAACGCGATATCTGATCACTTGTAAGAGCATCATTTCTACATTAGCTCCGAAGGATCATTAATCTTTTCTGACGAGGAAAGAGATCTGACGATAGAAAGAGAACGATAGAAGAAGAAAAAGAAAAAAAGAAAAAAGAACATTGAAAGTGAAGAGGGATACTTGGGGACGGGGAGACGGGGGGTGGTGCTGGAGGGGGAACGGTGAAAAAGAGAAAAAGAAAAAGAAAACGAAGCAAAAAAAAAAAGGAAAAAAGGAGGAAAAATAACGAAAGATAGGAAGAGGCAAGAGGTGGTGTACTGGGAAGGACGAGAAGCCGGTAATTATCGTCCTGCCTGTTCTTTTATCTTATCGCTATGCGCAGCAGCGTCCAGCAAGGTTGCCATTGTTGTCTTTCCGGAGGACAGAGAGTGCGAACTGCTGGCTAATTGCTTTAATACCGAGAACTGATTCGATAATCAGACTTATTATCACCCTCGTACACAGGCTACATATATTCTCAAGATTAATCGAATCAAATGCACAACGAAAAGGGAAAAAAAAAAGAAAATAAAAAGGAATGCAAGAGGAAGGGGTTTGGCAAAAAAAAAAAAGAAAAAAAAAAAAAAAGAAAAGAAAATCGGAAGTAGGGCTAATTCTCAAATATGTACCTTAATAAAATTTCGAACAGGAATCAGATCTTGACCTTGAGATCCTTTGAACTTACGTGGATGATATGTTTAAGAGATGATTGAAGGAAATTTGTAATGTATTTTATTTTTTAGTATCTGGATGGTTTAATCGTTATACTCTCGGAGGAAGGACAATTGGAGGCCTGTTATTTAGGATCGGAACCTTCTCTTTTCATAGCACCGGCTGTTCATCGACGTGGATTTGATTATATAGCTGCGGAAGAGGAATTGTTAGAATTACGTAGAAAATTGAAGGAGATGAAACTTTCGGGTAAAAATTAGATTCTTTTTTAAAAGATTATTTATCAGAAAATTATAAAATTTAACATATACATATATATATATATAAAAAATCGATCTTCATCCGTTAAGAATATTTATAAAAAAAAAAAAAAAAAAAAAAAAGAAAAAAAGAAAAAGAAAAAAATATTATTGGATATATCGAAGGGCATATATCATTACTTTTGTGAATAAACGTAATCGCAATTGGATATCTCGTTTGAATATAGGCGATCAACTTGCGGTAACACCTGTAACGGATATGGAATTGCTCGTTAACGTCAACATTTCTCCCGATCTGGAACCTTGTCCTTTCGTTGATAAAGAATCGAAGGAGGATCAAGAGATACGACAATTGTCTATGTGCAGGGCAACCATAGAATTGTCATCTTACACAACACTTTACGGTGTGCAAGTTTGCATCGACGTGTCGAAACCATTCGTCTCTACGATCACTTATCGTGTCATTCAAAATCTCTGTGAGTCTTGAAAAAAAACTTTCGAACGGTTTAGTACATTTTAACAGGGAGTTTTTCTTTTCAACGACGTGCTATTTTTTCCTTTTTTTTTTTTTTTCTTTTCTTTTTTTTTAGGCGAAAAACACGTCGTTCAAACGTTGATTTATCCAAATGGAAATTTACCTATTATGTCATCCGAAGTTAAAATCACTGCTACGTACGAGAACGATCGTGGGAATTTTCGAATAATACAAAAGACGACGGAGTTGCCCTTAAAATTGATGTTGAGAGCTTGCCCGCCCGAAAACACATCGACCTTCACCGTTATCATAAAGTGCAATGAGTCGCTCGTAGGATTCAATCAGCTCTTTCCGGGTAATTTATTCAAATTAATCGTTTAACATGATCAAGCAAAGCTTCTACGTGTTCCGTAACGAAAGGACAGAGAGACGACATCTTTCTTTTCTTTCTTTCTTTTTATTCATCTTTTTTTTTTTGTTTCTTCTATTCGCATAAAAAATATATTTCCTCTTTAGAATTTAGCGTAGATCATCTTCGAAAACAGAATTGGAATATGTTGGGTCTACAGCACATTCAAACTGGACACGTAGTGACAATAGTTTCCGGTAGTACAAGCAACCGATATCGAGTGCAGTCGAACGACGGTCTATCGATGTCCTTGGTGGTGCAGCAGCTGGTTAACAGGCTCAAGGACAAGTCGACAGGAAGGCTCGCAGCATCCATAAGCCAGCATCACGTGCAACTGGTGCACGTGCAGATGGAACTTCACTTTCTATGTCGGCAGGAAGTTGATCGAATAAACGTATGTCGTTTTGATAAACTAATGTCTTATCAAATTGTTAAATGATCTCATCTTTTGCCTTTACGTGATAAATTTTGTTCCTTGGTAATTCAATCTGACAAAAGTATATATGTAAGATAAAAGTGGACAACGAGATGATTACGAAAGTCTTTTAATTGCATTGGAATAAGATACATGTGAGATTTAATGATCATTGTCATAATCATTTAAACATATGTAGACACTTTTTGCTAACATAAGATTTGTTCCCCTTTGGGTTTTTATTCTTCATTCTTTTTTCCTGTTTTTTTTTCTTTTTATTATTTTTTTTATTTATTTATTTATTTTTTTATTTTTTTATTTTTTTTTTTTTAATGAATGTAGACCGAACTAGCTTTGCTGATGACCCAGTTAAGAAATATCGAAAAAAGGATGTTAAGAGCTGCGAGAGAGAGGAACAGCCGATCTTTAAACGCTACAGGGTTATCCTTCCTCTTAAGCTCGACGTATAATGCGATCTCCGGACTTCTTGATGATCTTGCGGCGGCTCAAATGGTAAATATTGTCTTCCCTTATTACTTTCATATGGTCCTTCATAATTTACTGCACTACAAACGTTAACTCTTCAAATAGGGAATTTTTTTCTTTTTTTTTTTTTTTTAAATTTCATGTTGATCATACTTGATTTAAACCCGTTTCACAATATTCATCCTATACAATAGGATATATACTAAACGACCTTCGTTTTCTCAGAAAATTTCTCTCTGTCTCTTTGTATCTTTCTCTCTCTCTCTCTCTCTCCCTTTCCCTTTCTCTCTTTTTCTGTCTCTTTATCTTTATCTCTTTCTCTTTTTCTTTTTCTCAGACCATCCCGAATCCCAGACATTCCAATAGCAAAAGCAGCGATTCATTTAACAATATCCAGCACTTTAGAGGGAGGTCGTTAAGACTTTCGTTATCTGCATATCTTTCGATCTTACCTGAAGCCGATATCGCGGGTGCACGAATCGAGCGGTAATTGCCTACTATAGTGAAACCCCAGTGGTACTTATTTACCCAAGTGCTTTGGTATCCTACAGTAAGAGCAATCGAACAATCTACTTCGTGCTGCACGTAGGAGCTACGTTGTAAAGATCCAAGAAGAGATTCAATATCTATCGGAGAGGATCCAAGTATAATTTCTACTCTCTTAACTGTCTCTGTCCAGAGACATTTTCAACAGGCATTATCATTGCTTCTTAGAAACTAAATGAAATAATATACATATGCAGTATGACGCATGTATCATAGATACGTTAGATTATTATTAGTCATATTTAAGATGACACATAATCTTTTTTCTTTCCTTTTTATATTCTATGCTGAGTAATATATTATTACCAGATGGATTGCCCAATCAAAATTTTTATATCATTAGGATTCAGATAAATTCTATGAATCTAAGTACATCGCAACAACAATAACAACAACAATAACAACAAAAAAGTATCGTATGATTGCAGTGATTATGACAGCGTGTGCTATCCGGATGTTGCAGAAACGAGAGCATGCCAGGCATGGTTTGCACTGCGCGCTGAGGTTGCTGCTCCTGCTCTTGCGGCTTAACGTAAATAACGATAAGTATACGATTCTGGAGTCGGCGATCGGATTCGAGGCACAGCTGCGTGACGAAGTCGTAAGTGTATACGGATGTGTGTGTATATATATATATATATATATATATATATATATATATATATATATATATATATATATATATAGTGCTTCTCTCCAAAAAGTATGTTTATACTGTCGGAAATTTAATCACTTTTTTATCATCATAAATATCATACTTGTATTTCTATTTATGACTTTAGGATAGTTTGTTTATTTTATAACGAGTTATAGTAGGCGTACTCTTTTTGTATTTATTATAGATACGTATACATATGTACGTATGTGTTTATACGGCGGAGCGAACCAGATGTTTATTGAAAGCAAAGAATGTACATAAAAACGATTTTACTGTTAAAAAATTCTCGCACAATTAGCGATTGGTTGATAATGGCGTTATATTGTGTATACATATGTACTACGTATGTAGGTAGTACTTGATCTCGTACACGTTCTTAATCTCAGTTATAAGCTCTTGGACATTCTCCGGCTACGTACGTGTTATCGCATACAATGTCGACCGATAAGTCACGGGAAAAGGTGCCGCTCTGTTAGTATAAACACATCTAACCAATATAAATATTTGAAGTTGTTCGTTATTCGATCATGAGTTTGTACAGATTATCAATTACGTCGCAATAATTTTGCACAATTTAATTGTATTAAAATGATCAATCTAATTATTATTAATATATATATATATATATATATATATATATATATATATATACATATTGATATCTTAGAATTGGGAAGAAGTTGCGGATGCTGGTTTAGCTGTTTTCTTAAGATCTGTCTCGAAGAAACAAACCAACAATACGGAGAACAAATCATTTTCATGGAATAAATTCACGTCGATGAAAGATATAGCCAAATTGAAGAAACGTTTGACACATGCCGTGGAACGATTGGATGATTGTAAAGAGTCCGGTATCGATGAGAACGAAACTGAAAGTGGTAACTTCAATTTCTTATAACGACATCATTGAAATTCGATTTGACGTTTAGGAGAGAAAATAAGAAAAAAGAAAAAAGAAAAAAAAAAAAAAAGAGAAAAATATCAGAAGAAAAGCAATAAAAAAGAAAAAAAAAAGAAAAAAAAAATAAAAAAAGAAAAAAAAGAAGAGAAACAAGAAAAGAAGAAGAAAAGAGGAAAACGAAGGAAAGACGATAATGAGATAAGATCAAATAAAAAAAAAAAATATATATATATATATAAAGAACCAATGGGAGAAAAGAGAAATAAAATATAAAAGAGAGAGAGAGAGAGAGAGAAAAGAAAAGGAAATTGGTATGCCTGGTAAAGTATATAGGAGGTACGCGTTGATAATGTCAAGTTTTTATTACGACGATTTCACGGAAGCAATAAAAACATTGATTCCATTGCTCACTCCGACACATCGTCTCGTGCATGATTGTACAAGAAGCACATACCGTCGAAGTCATATGCACCGCGAGTTAACTCATATATACGAGTATCATATCCAGGTACGGTGTACAAACAGCAACAAGAGAGAAAGAGATAGATAAATAGATAGATAGAGAGAGAGAGAGAGAGAGAGGGAAGAGGAGAGAGAGAGAGAGAGAGACAGAGAAACAGAGAGTGAGGAGGAGAAGAAGGGGACACGTGTGTGCATTTACGTAAGTACACCTATCTCGTTGGCCCGATAATTTTATTCCGCTGGTCCGCCGCGTTGGATCGAAATAGCGAAGTCAATTGCAGAGCGCATAATCGCCGCGGAATGATTCACTCTGGCGCCATGATTCTGCTTTTTCGAGGTTAATTAATAGGAAGAATGTCCATGGCAAAGCATGCGTTTAAGTCGTCGAGTGCAATAACAGTATGCGCTTTGTTCGATCATTTTCCAACGATCCTTTTGCTATTCGATTCGTTGTATATATGAATAATGTATGCAAAATGGCGTGCAAAGTACGTTTAGAATTAAAATGTATTGGCCCGTGGCGATTTGAAAAAGGCTAACTAATAGCATATTTTCAGGACTGTCAGCAGAACGTAGGAGCGCAGTTATCTCCATAATGATCTTCGAGATCACCGAGATCACGCGACGCCAGGAACGCGGAGAAAAATTCACATCTACCCGATATCTAGTATATAGTAGTAATACTAGTAATATTATAGTAGTCATGGGTTTTATATATATATATATATATATATATATATATATACTTATACTCTTCTATACCGTCCCACGTTAGTTGGTAAGTCGTAATAATATCTTTTCTTTTTTTATTATTCTTACTTTCTTGCCTTCTTTCTCCGTAATAACGTGATTACGTAAGAACGATAACGAATTTGTTGAAAAGTAAATGTATCGAATATATATATATTCAGTAATAGAAAATGCATAGCTACTCTGGATTATATCATACTTAACATTTTCTATACCTTTCGGATTATGGAAATGAAGTGAAGCTTAGAACGAATTTAGTCTCCCTGAGACTAATTTATATATTTGTGTATATATATATATATAGATGTAAATGTTTGGTGATAGCGTTTACTAATCTTTGATACATCGTCAGACATCGTATAAGTTAATCGATACGATGTTTTTCCTTTCTACATAGATTAACGAGATCATGGAGGAGGAAGAATGAATTTGTACGATGAAAAATTGGACGTTCTAACGTTGAACGGTGTAAAGCCGGCTAAGATTTCTAACATCTCTGAAGCAAGCCGGTAAGTCGTAACAACGTTTTTCTTCGAGGATGTTTCGCAGAACGGCTGGACGACGTCGGAAGCGACGGGTTTAGAGGAAAGGCCGCATCCTCGATGGGACATCGAGTGACAAATGGACACGCGAATCATTCTCTCTCTCTCTCTTTCTCTTTCTTGGCATCCATTTCTTATCTGTACACTCGACTCCCTCCTTTGATCTTCCCTCCTGCCGGCCCATTTACGTTTCACCTCTTCTTTCAGTCCCATCCGACTACGACGGGAGGACGATAGGATTACGTGGAAAGTCAGGCCTGACTCCTCGATCGAGCTTCCCGGAAGAACGGACCTTCATCGGCACAGGGATGACTGCTTCCTGCCTGATCCTCGTCGTTCTAAGCAACATCAGCAAAAGCATCATCAACCACGTGAGATAGAACGCTTGGAATTAGAATTCTTTTCTTATCCTTCTCGTTCCTCGAGATTATTCGTATGTGTGCACCGGTGCTTATGTTCAATCGAGTAGACCTGATATAAAACGAAGGAGAAAGAGAGACAGAGAGAGAGAGAGAGAGAGAGAGAACGGACGGCGTTTTTAAAGGCAAGCGGATATGTCCGAGAGAAAAACTGGTTCTAAGGCAAGATGCATATAATATACTGCGTCCGCGGACGCGTAGGACGAATTACGGAGTTCGATATGGCGTTACGGTGAAAGGCCGATCATCCTGTTGCTTGAACTTTTTTCCTTTTTCCTTTTTCTTTCTTTTCTTTTTTTTTCTTTTTTCATTTCTTTTCTTTTCTTTCCCTTTTTTTTTGCAATATCATCCAAGTTATTTAAAGGGGACTGCATAGCTTTTTTCAGTATTATTATTATAACTTATAATTAGGGTTGTTATATATATATATATATATATATATATATATATGTTGAAAGGGTTCTTTTATAAAAGAAAATTAAAGGAAAGATATTATATATAATATACTTTTCTTAATGAAAAAGTTAAGTTAAAAATAAACGCTAAACCAATTTTGTAATCGTTATTGAATAGCCTATTTTTCAGGCATCTATAGAGATTAGGCAAACACGATAAAATGAACGATAGAAATTCTAATTAGTCAACAAAATTGATAAGGGGCACTCCTGCGTCCTGTATCGAGGAGAGGAGTACGCAGGAGGCTTTGCGATTTGAACGAAAACAAACAGCAAGAAACGACGATACCAGGAGACCGCAACGTGCCTTGTTACCGGAAGTGTCCTCAAGATTGCGTGAAAAAAATTAGAACGGCAGAAAAGTATATTATCGACCGCCGCACGTCATAAATACGATTCGCGAAACGTTTATTTCGTGATAAAAACGTTGGCACAATTTAGCCGTATCTATTTCAACGATCTATTAACATAATTATATATTTTTTTTTTTTTTTTTTTATAATAATTCATTCCTTTTCTTTTTTATTTTCTTTTTTTTTTCCGTCATTCCTTTTTAATCCTTCAAAGGATTCTCATCTCTAAGGATTCTAATCTCCTTAAAGATGAAACATTGAAAGAATAGATTTAGAATGGTGCTTAGAAGAAAAATTTATTTTTTCATAATAATAGCTTAGTTCACTCTCTGTAAAGCACTCAACACTCACATATTTCCTTTGAAGAGACCACCCCGTTGAATTTCCAATCATCAGAGGACCACCTTTGGGAAACAGTTTTCAGGATTATGCGAGCGTGAGAACGGAGATGTGAGAGATAAGAGAAAAGGAAGAAAGAGAAAGAAAAAGAGAAAGAGAAAGAAAAAGAAAGATAGAGAGAGAGAGAGAGAGAGAAGGAGGGAGGGAGGGAGGGAAAGAAAAAGAAGAGAGGGTGGGAATAACCAAAACTTTAGGTCCTACACAGAAGGACGTCTCATTCTTCGGTAATTGATGGCTTCCGACCAATTACCTCTTCTTCGCTGCACTCTCGATACCCATCGAGATTTTCTGGATCGACCATGGAATCTTTAGATCCCTTGGGATCTTACAAACGATATCATATCTTTTACCTGCTCACCATTTACTTCGTTTCACGAGAATATTACTAAAATATCGTTATATTAAACTTATGCTAATGAACTTCTTTCCCCTTGTTTAAACTTATGATACAGGCATAAAATATGGATAAAATTTTTTTGGACGATAAAAATCTCCGATGAAGATCGTAGATAAGATGTTGTTTCAAGTAGATGCGTGTGCCATGGTCAAAGGATTTTTATATATATATATATATACATGTAATCTGGTTGATATCGAAAAGAAAGGGAAAGAAAGAAAAAAAAAATCATTTCGTAGGCAAAGATATAAGGGTCTCTCGTAAATCTTAGATAAGTGGTTGGGTGACGTAATAACGATTTACTCAGATAACACTTAACTCGACTTGTTGTTACTCTGGAAAAAAAAAACTGTTAAGTTTCTCGAGTATAGGGTATTTTCTTGTTTCGAGATTTATCTAAAGATAAGAGATGTACTCTTACTAATGGACTTACTTTTCGTAAACTTTTCGCAAAATCGATAAGGAAACCTTCTAGATACTGTTAATTGTTTTATAATAAATATCTTTCGAGGTACTCAAGAAAATTAGAGAAATCTTTAACGCGAGCAAGTATGATTGCCTTATATATATATATATAGCCGTGGATAGAAGGAATAGTATCTGTTATGTGAGGTCGAAAGAAGTGGCTCTTGCGCGGCACATATCAAAGGAACCAGATATACTGATGATGAAGTGGAATTTTCATTTAGTACCGGTCATCGTTCTATTTCGGATTCCTACGAATCTATTGCGTAGAATGAAAGTTTTGACGTATATGATGTATCGATGGACTTGAAATTCTATCGTGATATCAACAATATGGTATTGCATATATACAAATAAACACTCCGTTAAATCTGATGTATTATGTTATTGATAGGATGATCTACTACTCGTTGGAAATTTTCAAGATGGTGATCCATCAGACATATATATATATATGTATGTATATACATACGTATGTACATATAAGAAATATATCGTAATATATCGTATATATGTGTGAATATTTATCATGCGAATTTTCAGATTCAGATGATAGGAACTCGAGAAATAAGAAATATATATATATATATATATTGAATAAAATATTCAATTTCTTATCAAATCGAGCCAATTATCTAGAAACCGAATGATTTACCAGGAATGGACGTGTTCTTTTCCAAACGACAGACATCGTATACATTATACATATTTGCAGCGAAGAAGCTGAGGATGATGATCGGTAATGGAAGTAGAGAAAATAAATCGGGGGCGAAGGTGGAACGTTCTCTTCGAGGAAGCATATATAAGTGCGTGGAAAAATAAAATACTAAGAATAAGTAAGAGCTCTCTAACCAGGCTAGCTAAATCTTACGTTCTTGTATATTTAGGCGAATTTAATCGAAACGTACCACAGCGACACATCTCTTCTGTTCATATCGTTCAACGATAAATTTCATGGTCGTATAATAATGTAAAGAAGGCGTGGGATGCTTGTATATGTATGCCTGTGTGTTAGAGAGAGAGAGAGAGAGAGAGAGAGAGAGAGAGAGAGAGAGAGAGAGAGAGAGAGAGAGAGAGAGAGAGAGAGAGAGAGAGAGAAGGAGACAAACGATCTCATTACGGAAGCTCTTTAAATAATATACGAGGTGTGTTTGTGTGTGTATTTGTATGTACACGTAAACGAAATAGAGAGAGAGAGAGAGAGAGAGAGAGAGAGAAGGAAAGTTATAGGCTAACGAATATTCGGTTAGAACGCGTAATAAGCGATAGTGGCTTCGAAGAAGTTCCGGCTAAACATTTACACTGTTCGGAGTTAGCCTCATCCGTTTATTTTCATCATTCGAAAGAAACTCGTAAGCTGTCCGCTCGCGACGTTTACATCCCTGAAAAGCAATGTGCCTCGACGCACATGGATCAGTTACTCTTAACACGCTATAATCTTTTAATAACAATCGCCCGTAAATTTTTCCATGAATATCTTTTCTCTTGTAAAATTAAGAAAATATTCTATTTTTTCTTTTTTTTTTCTTTTTTTTTTTTTTTTTTTTTTTTTAGTCTCTTTCTTTTCTTTTTTCTTTTTCGTTTGTTCCTTTCTTTCTTTCTCTCTGACTTTTTCTCGTCTTAACGTTTTATAACGCAATCCGATGAACTTTTATCATTTAAAATAATACATTCTTTTATATTTTTTTTTTTTTTCAGAGAAATAGATAAATAGATAGAGAAAGAGAGAAAGAGAGAAAGAGAGAGTGACTGAGTGAGTGAGCGAGTAAGTGAGTGAATGAGTGAGTGAGTGAATCGTCGCGAATATGAATTGCAGTATTGTTCCTATCACTAGTCATAATCATGAGGCGTGGACGAAAATCGATATTGGATACAAGAATCGCATACTCACTCGATACGATACTTCACGCTCGAAAAAATTGATGCCGAACACGAAGGTAGGATATCTAAGATATTATTCTCGATTCCTCGTTGAAAGCGGATTCGCGTTTTGATCCGGTATCGCGTAATTCTCGATACATACCACGTGATATACATAATGCAACGTAGTAGATGGACATACATAAATGCATAAATACATTTATAGTTGGAGAAGGCTCTTTAGTTTTTCTGCTTCTTCTTCTTCTTTTTTTTCTACTTTTTTTCTCCTTTGTTTTTCATATCATCATCATCATCATCATCATCATCATCATCATCATCATTATCATTATCATAATTATTATCGTCGTCATCATCATCATCATCATCTCTTTCGTCGTCATCTCTTTCGTATAATATTTTCAATACTATTTTTCTGTTTTTTCTTCTTTTTTATTTTTTTTTATCTTTTTTTTTTCTTTTATTTTTTTTTTTTTTTTTTATCAACTTCACAGATTAGAAGCCGATTTCTTTTCGCGTCGAATTCCATGTCTTCTCAGTTCTGACGTTCTTAAGGTGAAATCATTTCCGCTTACGCCGACTATGCTCATTTATCTCCTCCCTGTTTTTTTACTTTGCAAGACGATTCAACAAGTGTGTGAGAGAGAGAGAGAGAGAGAGAGAGAGACAGAGAGATGGATAGATAGATAAATAGATAGATAGATAGATAGACGGATAGATAGATAGATAGATAGAGATAGATAAAAGAGGAACGAGCGAGAAATGTCTCGTTACTTCCTACGCCGTACCATAATTGGTCATTGTCTTGCGATCGACGACGATGAGACTCGAGATGTCTCGGAAGAAAATCTTCAATCTTATGGAGAATAAGAGAGAAGAGTAAGAAGAAGAAACAAAAGAAGAAGAAAAAGAAGAAGAAGATGATGATGAAGAAGAAGAAGGAAAAAAAAGAAGTAGAAAAAAAGGCGGGACTTTCGAACGTGCCGTGAGGATCGTGAAATTCCCCTTCTATCTCTCTCTTTCTTTCTCTCTCTCTCTCTCTCTCTCTCTCTCTCTCTTTTTCTCTCTTTCTCTCTCTCTTTATATCAACGACGGCGCGAAAGAGGCGGAGGACGCGTGTGGAATCCAAACGACCTTGCGCCCGTTACACGAAAAGAAAGCAAAAGGAAAGGGCACGAGGCTGTACTCTCCTCCTCCTCCCCTTCCTCCTCCTCCTCCTCCTCCTCCACCTCCTCCTCCTCCTCTTCCTCCTTCTTCTTCTTCTCAATACAACGACCTCCTCGTAACCTCTTTACTACTATACGAATATCCGTTTAACGTAATCACAAACGATAGATAGAACCGAACGTTAGTATAAATATTCTTCTCGTAGACTTCTCATTATATATACATAAGAGTTCGTTTTCATAAGTAAGTATATACAAGGGACATATTACATATGTATATACCAATTTTTACGAGTTCTCCACTAAGAACGAGGCTCGACCATTAAAATTGAATTTCTTGATTAAAGAGAAAATGAAAGCTCGAATATTCACGTATAGAAAAATAAAATATGAAAAATATTAATAATACTTGAGATTCGATACTTGGCTGTTCTAATGGGAGACCACTTCTCTCTCTCTCTCTCTCTCTCTCTCTCTCTCTCTCTCTCCTCTCTCTCTCTCTCTCTAATGTTACGTACGTTGTAAAAGATGCATAGATAACCGGCAGCGCGAACTTTCTATTAATACCGTGTTAGTTCTACGGTATAACTATCGAAGCAACAAGGTCGTCACGGTTTAATTGAGTGAACGCGCTTGCATCTCGCATCTCGTGGCATGAACTTGAGATATATGCGATCGATCGATATCGCCCTGGTAGATAGTAACTCGATCTCTCAACTTATATATGTATATTTTTAATACATGCATATTTGCGCATACCTATATATATATATATATATATATATATATATATATAATAAAAGAGCGAAAGAGTAAGAGAGTGTGAGAGAGAGAGAGAGAGAGAGAGAGAGAGAGAGAGCGAGAGAAACTATATATCAAGATATTTTCTAAAGAATTCTGATTTAATATTTTTTCATATTTAATATTATTTCGTAACATCGTAATATCGTATTGTGCATTTTTTCTCCATTTTTCTTTCTTTCTGTTTCTTTCTCTTTTTTTTTTTATTTCTTTTCTTCTTTTTTTCTTTTTCTTTTTCTTCTTTTTTCTTTTCTTTTTTTTTTTTTTTTTTTTTTTTTTTTGAATGAAACGAAACGTCGTCTCTTTCTGTTTCTGCCTTTTTAGGTGTCGCATCTTGTGGACGAATACAACAGCACGACGTCGTTTCACGTTCATCCTCCTCCTCCTCCTCCTCCTCCTCCTCCTCCATCTCCATCTCCATCTCCTTCTTCTCTTTCTCCTTCTCTTGTGCGCATAGCATATAATAAAGTTTTTCTTCATCTACATAGCTCCGAGCGGCTATGCCGTCCTTCGCGGAGGAGAGCGCCGGACTTGCCTTACCTCTTCCTCCTCCGCTCTTGGATCATCCCCACTCCATGTAAAAGCGCCACTACGATCGGCTGGAATTACTTGTCGTTTACGGTGGAACGAAATGGAATGGAACCGCATTGAACGAAACGGAACGGAATGGTACGAAACAGGAACGGAACTTTAAGCGCAGCTGCGTCGAGCAGCTGACGCGGAATCATTTGACTTACTATCGCTCTTTGCCCTCTTTTACTTTTTCTTCTTAATCCTCTTCCTCTTTTTCTTCTTCATCATCATCATCATCATCATCATAATTATCATCATCATCTTCTTCTTCTTTTTCTTCTTCATCATCATCATCATCATCATCATCATTATCTTCTTCTTCTTCTTCTTCTTCATCATCATCATCATCATCATCATCATCATCATCATCATCATCATCATCATTATCTTTTTCTTCTTTTTCTTCTTCTTCTTCTTCTTCTTCTTCTTTCTTGCGAGAAAAAATTAAGAGAAAAAAAGCGAAAGAATCAATGGCAGATATATTTTCTCATTTGGCCGCAATAAGTGTAAGTTCAGATTTTGAATTGCGCGGGAATCGCCATTTTGGAGTTTCTCCTCTTTGTTTATCCTCTTTCGAACAAAATCGCGCGCTCTTTTTATCCTGTCAAAAATTGACAGACTTCGTCGTATAATCCAAACGTTAACTATTCATATTTCATCGTCTGATCATTTTCATAAATGGATAATTATTATACTGTAAATAATTTATAAAGAAAAATTAATATCGCGTTTAATATAATATTAACATTGTCAATAATAAGTCAATTTTATGTTTCCAACAGAGTCGGGTTATTAATTAGAAAAGAGAAAAGGACAGAAGAGATTCTTGGTACCACATCGGCTTGTATTCCCCACTTTGCCACCCACGATCGCTGAAACAAAACGTTAACGAGCATCGACTCTGAAACGGGGTCCCTCTCGACAGAGGGAGAAGCACCTGTTGCTCCTTCGCTTCTAGGAAAAGGACTCTTTCGGTCTGTTCTTCTTCTTCTTCTTCCCCTTCTTCTTCTTAGTCTTCTTCTTCTTCTTCTTCTTAATCTTCTTCTTCGTCTTCTTCTTGTCTTCCCTTTGTGCCGCACGCTTGGTAAAAGAGACACGGAGGAACGCGTCTTCGGTAGCAAGCTTACTCGCTCGTTCTCTCAGCCGCGAGTTATCCGGTAAACTTGCGTTGGAGGGGTGCAGGAGGGCAAGGGGTCGAAGCCTTCCGCCTCTCCCTTCTACTTCTCGGCCTTCCTCGGCCTCTCCCAGGCTCTCTCTTTCTGGCTTTCTCACTCTCTCTGTCTCTCTCTCTCTCTCTCTCTTCCTCTCTCTCTCTCTCTCTCTCTCTTTCTCCATCTCATTCTTTCTCCATCACTCTCTCTCGTTACATGTTTCAGTCATTCTATCTCTGTTTCTCTCATTAATTTTCTGTTTCTCTTGTTTTCTCTCCCTCTTTCTCTCTCTCTCTCTTTCTCTCTTTTTCTATCTATTTATCTATCTATCTTCGTCTTTCTCATTGGTTCCCTCTCTTTCCAACTGATTCTCTCTCTCGCGCTCATTTTCTTCTCTCTCTCTCTCTCTCTCTCTCTCTCTCTCTCTCTCTCTGTTGTTCCCACTCGACCACTTTGCCATTCCACTTCCCGAGAGTCCGGCGCGCGCACGCGCGACTCTTCCCAGACGCACGCTTCGAAAGTACGGTGTTACGCGGCGAAGAGGACCGATGTCAGTTTCGTGCCACCACGAGTCCGAAGAGGAGAGAGAGCGAGAGAGAAAAAAAGAAAGAGAGGAACGCGCTCACCGAAATGTCGTCTCATCCTCGCGAGTTATTCTCCCTCGTTCTATCTCTTGTCGTCGAAGATCATCGTCGTTGTTCCTCTTCGATCCTCAGTCGATAAATATCTTCGCGTAAGAGAGAGACAAGACGTTCGCGATTTATCGATCATCGAAGTCTCTCTCTCTCTCTCTCTCTCTCACTCTCTCTCTCTCTCATTCTCTCTCTCTCTCATTCTCTCTCTCTCTCTCTCTCTCTCTCTGTCTCTCTCTCTCTTACACTCTTTCATATCTCTATCTGTCTCTGTCTTTTTTCGAGATATCGTTTAGAGATCTTTCGCGCGAGATCTTTGCCAAGCTTTGCGTCATTTTCTTTCTCTTTCTTTCTTTCTTTCTTTCATTCTATTTTTTCCTATTTTTTCTTTTTCTTTTTTTTTTTTTTTCTTTTCTCCTTCTCTTTTTTCTCTTTCATATTTCTTCCTCTCTCCTCTTTTGCTTTCCTTTATTTTCTTTCTCTTCCTTTCTTTCTTTCTTTTTTTGTTTTTGTTTTTTTTTCTTTTTTCTTTTCTTTTTTTTTCCTCTATTCCCTTCCCTTCCCTTCCCTTCCCTTCTTCTTCTTCTTTTTCTTTTTTCTTCTTTTTCTCAATTAATAAGAAAAAAATGACGGAAGTGTTAGCTCCTAGAAAAGAAATGTATCGGAACGTCTATTGTCGCGGTGTGTACTCGCGAGTTTTTCACGGTGCACTTCGGGTGGACAAGTTTTAGGATCACGACGGTAAAACGTCGACGTGATAAGGAAACGAATCTATATTCTCTGCCGAGGTACGTTTCGTCTTTATTTATCTCTTATATTCTCTCTCTTTCTCTCTCTCTCTCTCTCTCTCTCTCTCTTTCTCTCTCTCTCTCTCTGTCTTTCTCTCTCTCTCTCTCTCTCCATATCCATCTATCTCTCTTTAATCGTCGTTTCGAAAGATCACAATCCTATGTGTCTATAACACGTTTTATGTATTTCCCCTTCGATCGAGCGCATTGTCCGATAAAGAAATAAATCATTTACTGGTATGCGAGAACTGACAATCGGAATCACCGGTGACGTTCGCCGAATGGCACTTTCGCGCCTAACTGTAAATTATATAGATATCTATATGTGCAGTTTATTAACGTATATAAATGCTTCTGTATAAATATAGTTGAGAGTTATGTATTTTATATGTCAGATTTTATGATCATTGAAAAATTGACAGGCATACTCGTATCCAAGTAATAAAAGGCAACGCGTAAAAAATAATTTGCATTTAAATCGACTCGTCTATATCTTTTTGATTGAACTTTATACTTTGTTCATTGTTCTATTAAGGAATCCATCTTCTTCTTTTTCTTCTTCATGTTTCGTTTCTTTTTTTTTTTCTTTTTCCTTTTCCTTTTTTTTCTAACGCTTCTCTATATCTAAGTATCTAAAGTACTTGCACTTTTAACGAATGATAGTCATTGGTTCATCGACCCAACGATATTCGATTTAAATCGCGTTACGTACGATCCCGCGCGTTTTATTCGATCGAGCTTTGACGTACGAGTATCTCGATCGATCAATCGATTAATCGATCAATCGTTCAGTCGATCCTCGGTCAATAATATCGATTCCGCTTAATAAATTTACATATCTGTGTACTGGGGTGGTATATTCGATAAAATAAATAGAAAATAAACATTAACTGAAAAGTTAGTTTAGTGTTATCGTTGAGGTCACTATACTAAATTACATTTTATTATGAATTAGTTTTTTTTGCGAGGACGCGACAGTTTTCCTGTGAAAAAGAAAAAAAAAGAAAGAAAAAGAAATATATCGAACAGCTGTTAAAGAAAGATATATATCTATATATATATATATATATGTATTCTTTTTATTTATATAAAAAAAAGTAAAAAAAAAAATCACGTCAGAGCGAAAGATGTAATCAGAATATTGTTTTTCGTTTCTAATAAACTTGTTATACAAATATCCTCGAGGAATCGTTTGACGGTAAACGGCCGAACTTCGTTTCGCATCCAATCGTTTTATTATACTGGCAGACGACGGATTAAAAAGAACTCGTAAGGTCGAATTCTGACTCGTTCGGTGAACCTCTGACTCACCAGCAGATGCATTCTTATGCGATGCGAAACGATCGAAAGTATTATTCTTTGCTCTTAAATCGGAGATAAGGCGACTTCGTCTGGTCTCTCTTTCTCTCTCTCTCTCTCTCTCATACATACATATATACATATATATATATATATATATATATATATATATATATATAAATATATACAACATCATCGTCGTCTTCTTCGTCCATTAAAATTTCAAGCTGGTGGATGTAATTTTGTCGAGGAAAACAGACCGGCCGGCTTCAAATTCGCTTGGACGTCCTCTCTCTCTCTCTCTCTCTCTCTCTCTGTCTGTGTCTCTTTCTCTGTCTCTCTCTCTCTCTCTCTCTCTCTCTCTCTATCTCTCTCTGTTTCTTTTTTTCTTGTTTTAACAGGCTATTCAGAAAAGGACAGAAAAAAAGAGAGATTGATAGAGAGAGAGAGAGAGAGAGAGAGAGAGAGAGAGAGAAAAAGACACACATAAGATGAGCGTAGACGTTTCGCCCACACTCGTGCCACTTTTTCTCTCTCGGTCTTCCCGTGGAAACTTAGAAAATAGCTAACGCGCGAAAAATGCAAGGAGCAGCAGCATTGTCATGCTATCGAGAACGCGAACGTGGTTGGACGCATAGAGAATCGAGGAAAAATTCCGCACATCAATAAGCATTAGAACGATATAATAACGCGATCGATAGACGAGATCGAGATACGTATAAATCGGAATAAAAATGATCGAGAATTGTTTTTCTTTCCTTTTTTTTTCTTTTTTTTTTTTTTTCTTCAATTCAATTTTTATCATTTATATGCTCATCAATATTAATACTGTAGACGTTTAATTAGTATTAATATTAATATTAATATTAATATTAATATTAATATTAATATTAATTGGTTATACTCGCTCGCTTTTTTCCGCCTTAGTTTTTATTTCCCCTCTTTTTTTTCTTTCTTCATTCTTTTTTTTCTTCCTTTTTTCTTTTTTTTCTTTTTTTCTTTTTTTTTTTTTTTGTATATATGTAAACGATTATCTCGAATTAACAGTTTAGAAACTCAAGGAAATCATAAAGAAAAAACTGTTCGTACCTTTAATTATTTAATATATTACAAGTTTGTAGATACGTACGTACATACGTATTAGTAGTAAATATTCACCATTTTTAGTAATATCAGCATAAATGACTCGCTAAGCGGGAATCGTATAAGTAGATCGATAAAGATCAAAACGCACGGTCGATAATAGCATTGCGTTAGATTACTTTATAACGCGTACGATTGCTTAAGTGCCATTTATGTTGTCTCCCGGCTGATAATTGCTATCGTACGAGCTACGATTAAACCTCAGATATACATAGGATACCTAATTCATTATTACAAGTTTTGCGTTTGTGTGGATTAATATAGGGAGAGATCTAACAGGCGCGTGCCGATTTTCTATCGTTGTTGTAAAACAGATAAAATAAAAAAGGAAAGAAAGAAAAGGAAAAACAAATCGTAGATACTGTTAATCGCGAGAATTACAAGGCTCGCGGCTAATCTTTTAACGAGGGGAATTCGATTATTACCTTCTATCGATTACATGAATTTTTCTTGTGTTTCCACATATTTTTTTTCTTTTCTTTTTTTCTTTTTTTTTTTTTTTTTTTTTTAAATTATTATTCGTTCGTTCCTGGAACACAGTTTTTCCTTTCTACTTTTTTTTTTTTCTCCTATCCATATAAATTTTCTTTTTCTTTTTCTTCTTCTTTTCTTTTTTTTTTTTTTTTTTTTCCTTTTGTTGAATTAATTTCCCCTATATCTTTGTGTCACTTTTATGTTTCTAGTTTGAATATTATCATCGAAAGGATATCTATATTTATATATATATATATATATATATATATATATATATATATATATGTATATAATTATTCATTAATCAGATGATATCGGAAAATTCTTGTTGGCTCGCTTTCGAGTACCTCACGCTGTCCTCTTCTTATATACCTATATATATATATGTATGTATATGTTGAGAATGCGCTGAGAGGTCTGAGAGAGGTGCGCGCGAACCAAGAAGAAGAATCCGTCTTAAATTCGAACCGTGCACCGCTTCGTCGAAGGAGAGGAGCCAACGATCTCGACTTTCACAAGATGGTTTGTTTCACTGGCGTAGGGAAAACGTTCCTTCGTGACGAGATCCTCCTACTCTCTTTCCATCTTTCTCTTTCTCTCTCTCTCTCTCTCTTTCTCTTTCCCTCTCCCTCCAATTCTTTCTCTCATAAATACTTTCTTTATCTGACAAATTTTCTCTCCCTCTCTCTTTCTCTCTTATTAAACTTATCATTTTTTTTTTCCCACTCATTAATTCCCACTTTTTTTTATTTGTCTCTCCTTTCTTTCTCTCTCTCTCTCTCTCTCTCTCTCTCTCTCTCTTTCTTTCTCTTTCTTTTTCTCTTTTCATGTCTCTCTTTAACTCACAAGCTTACTGTTTCTTTTTCATTCATTAATTTCTTCTCTTTCTATCTCTTTCTTTACACTATGCTCTCTCACGGACACGTGCTCGTGTTTATGAGTCTCTTCCCTCCCCTAGCCCCTTTAATCACCCTCAAGTTACTACTAAGGATCGAGACTCACTCTTGCGCTCGCGCGCATTATGAAAGAAACACGAACTGGCAGTGTACCAGCAACAGCAACAGCAACAGCAACAGCAACAGCAACAGTAACAGCAACAGCAACAGCAACAGCAACAGCAACAGTAACAGCAATAGCAAAAGCAAGAGCAACAGTAACAGATACGCTTGACCGGCCTCCTTCTCTGTCCCTCTTTTTCTCTTTATTTCTTTTCCTTTTTCTTCTCTTCCTCTTTTGCGCTGCGCTACAGCGAGTGTACTCCACGCTCCACCTTCCACGAGGATCGTTTTATTTTCGCGTGGATCGTATTCGTGCGCACTACTCATTTGCGCAAGTACGTATATATACCTATGTATATATATACATACATACATATATATATATATATATATGCACACGTACATACGTACGCATGATGTATATATGTATTAGGTTGGAAATTATGAAACGGGCGTTTTTGTTTAGTTATTTATTTTCATTCAACGACCGTTTCATAGTTTCCAATCTAATATATGTATGTATATATGTATGTATGTATGTATGTATGTATGTACGTATGCGAGTTAGAATAGAGTAAAGTTGATTAAAAGGAAAATAAATGAAAATAAAATAGGAAGTTTTGCGCTGCTCTCTAAGAAACTTACGCAAAAGGATCTTCTTTGTAATGGTGCACGTGTACACGCTCGCGGTAAAACACCTGCGCGATAGAACGATCATGTAGGAAGAACATTTAAATGAATCTACTTATATTCTTTGGTATTCGACCCTCGATATCTCAACGTGACATTGATTTTCTTCAATATTTAAACATTGTCTCCTTTTTCTTCCTCGTGATTTTTATTATAATTGATTCTTCTTTAATTCTTTTTTTTTTCTTTTTTTTCTTGTTTTTTCTTTTTTTTTTTTTTTTTTTTTTTTTTTTTTTCTTCTTCTCTCCTTTATCTATTTAGATATTCGATATAAAAATGGATACATGTAAATTTTTCTTCTAAATATATGGGACACGTTTATAGTTGTTTTTACATGATAACTTTGAGAGTTAATTTCTTCGTTGCTTATTGAGTAGGCTGTATTATGTATGTAGGATCTGTGCTAACGATTAAAATAACATCCTAAGATTCTTTGTAAGTTCGATGATGAATTTAACATATTCACTCACGCCGCGGCATCGTGTCACTGCTTATGTTTAGATTTCGATAAAAATATATCAATGGCATTCGGTTATTTTTATTTTCTTAGCATTCTGACATTAAAAATATGCAATAGGGAAGGCTTATACTGTTGTTTCTAAAAAAAAAAAAAAAAAAAGAAAAAAAGAAAAAGAAAAAGAAAAACGTCGCACGTTTCAAAAAGAGAAAACGTTTGAAAGAATGCACCAATATATTGAAGTATTTTAAGAAACGTAATAACGTGCAATAAAAGTGGTTAAATCTGATCGCATAAAATTGGCTTAAGGAACACGCGCGTAACAAATATTCTTACTTCTTTACAAATTTTACAGATATACTTTATTCTCTTTTGCATTTTATTCGTAAGATTTAAAAATGACTCAACAAGGCAAAAAGAATTACAAAATGTTTTTCTAATATATTTCGAATAAAATAAAGATGTAAAAAGGAAAAAGAAAGAGAAAAAGAAAAGAAAAGGAAATTTGATAAAAAGAAAGAAATAAGATGGCATAAGTTTAATGGTTAACAAAGAAGAAAAGAAAAAAAAAAGGCAAAAGCTCCTTGGCTATTGTTTTTTTTTCTCCTTATTATAATTAATACGTCAATTTTTTTTTTTTCTTTTTTTTTTTTTTTTTCAGGACATCCTGCGCAGAATAAGAATAAGGGGAAATAAGGACAACGGGGGAGAAAAAACAAAAAGAAAAGAAGAAAAAGGATAAGAAACATTGAACGAAGGAAAAAAGAAAAAAAAAAAGAAGAACAAAGCAAATCTTAAAGAAAGAAGGAGGGAAGACTGAAAGAAGTAGAAAAAGAGAAAAATGGAGTTGGTATCGTTAACCTCATCGACACCCTTGGCGTTGGCTTTGGCCCTGGCCTTTCTATCAACGGCACGTCGTTGCGATGGTGCATCAGAAAGTATCATAGGTGCGAATAGAGATGTATTTTATATATATATGTATATATATATATATATATATATATACCAAATATATCTCTATATGTATGCATTTAATAAATTTAGGATAGAAAAGTGCATTCGAACAGTTTATATTTCTTTCTCTAATCTCTTTCTCTCGCGCATTCTCTCTATCTCTCTTTCTCTCACTCACTCTTTCTCATAGATCTCGCGGCCTAGCGTCGTTCACGCGCGTCACGCTCCATTTGTGACTTTTAAACGTTCTATTCTTGGACTATCTCCATTATCTCTCGGTCTATTTGCGCCAAGTTGAGTCGAATCATGGTCCGACGATGATTCGAAAGAGAGAAAGAGAGAAAGAGAGAGAGAGAGAGAGAGAGAGAGAGAGAGAGAGAGACTGAAAGAGAAAGACAGACAGACGGAAAGAGAGAAAGAGAGACAGAGAGATAGAGAGAGAAAGGGAAAGAAAGCTCATTTCGTGCGCTTTGTTTCGGTGAATTCGCGATACCCATGACGAATCTTTCAAATTTATTTATCTATATATTTCTCTCTCTCTCTCTTTCTTTTTTCTTTTTTTCTTTCTTGCGTTCATTTTTTCTTTCTTTCTTTCTTTTATGATCGTAAAGACCACCAACACAAATCGGTATTCGTGTCTTCTTCTTCTTCTTCTTCTTCTTCTTCTTTTCGTTCTTCTTCTTTTTCTTCCACCGACGCGAAAGTAAAAGTAACTTTATGGCCGGTTACCCGGCAGTTCCGCGAACGCTGCACGGGAAATGGCAAAAGCCAACGACAAAGTCGGTCTCCGTGCTTGTATCTCGCGTAAACTTCGATTTACGACGTAACTTCATACAAGAGAAGACTATTTCTAGAGAGAGAGAGAGAGAGAGAGAGAGAGAGAGAGAGAGAGAGGGAGAGAGAGAGTGAGAAAGAGTGTGTTCAACAGGAGCTTCCTACGAAATCTTTCAAGTGTGCGCGTTGTGTAAACGCGGAACCAAAGAAACATCTTCTGTAAATTCAACCAAATCGTGTTAAATTCTTTCTTTTTATCAATGTTTACTATATACATGAATCCTATCCATTGAACATTTCATTTGTATTTTCATTTATGGAAAAAATGTGAGGGAATTTCCAAGAGAACGGAGAACGTTGAATTTTGTATGAATAATATAAAAGAGAAAGAGAAAGAGAGAGAGAGAGAGAGAGAGAGAGAGAGAGAGAGAGAAAAAAGAATAAGATACAAGGTGTCAGGTGGAAGTGAAAGAGAACGTTAAGAAACTGTCGCGAACGCCAACGCTGCGTCCTTTCTCGCACGCATTCCTGCGCACTTAAAAAGATAAGAAAAAAAAAAAAAAAAAAAAAAAAAAAAAAAAAAAAAAAAGAAGAAGAAAGAAAGACGAGAACAAAAAATACTAAAGTATATTTTAATCTGGAATAAAGTCAATTTGAAAATCAATGAAAATCGTATGATTTTCAAAAAAAAAAAAAAAAAAAAAAAAAAAAAAAAAAAAAAAAAAAACGGACGTAATTATTGTAGGATTATCTCTGATCGAAATCGTTCGAAAAGCGGACGTTTGAAATTCAAAATATGGCGCTCCTTTTAGGCGGCCATTATCGATATATATCGACGCATCGATATGGCGGCAAATTTAAATAGTCGACGATCACGCGCCAAGATGTTTTTTTCAAATTTAAAATGATTAACAAAATCGTGATTGACGAAGTGTCGAATTCTATATAAATCTTTTTTATTTCTTCTTTACTTTTCCCTCGATCATAAATACTCAATCTACTCTTTATCTTCGTAAAATTTTTAAAGAGAGAATCGTTTCAAAGTTTTTTTCGCACGAGGAAAATGAAGTAATGATAGCTTTGGAAAAAAAAAAAAAAAATAAAAAATACATAAAAACGAAAGTAGAGCTAGACCCACCCTCTCCATCCTCTTCTCCCTTTTAGTACGTGAAAAATATATTGTGAAACGAGTCAGAGAACGATACTGAAACGTTTGTCCCCTTCCTCTCTCTCTCTCTCTCTCTCTCTCTTCTATTTTGGGAAGTTTTTAATTATATATGAGTAAATAAGAAATAAAAGCAGAAAGAAGAAAGAAAAGAGAAAAGGAAAAGAATTAAAGAAAAGCGTTCGAAATAAGATATTATTTCCTGGTATCGTAGAGTCATCGTTGATTTTTCTGTTGACATTACTACTATTAACTTTACTACATCTGCTAACATTATCATATACACACACATACTATCGTTGTTACGATCAAGTCGTTTCTTTTATCGTCGATATGTGATCGACGTACCAAATTCGATTCCATCCTCGTCTATTAGCGAATCGTCGAACGTATACAATAGTATATATGTACGGCGTGTGTATATATATATGTACATATGCACATGTATGTATATATATGTATATTTATATATATATATATATATATATACATTTACATACGTACGAAGCACGTACTAGACGCGTCGGTACGGAAGAAAACGAAGGAAGCCTCCAGAATGCGAAGGTCGATCTCTTCAGAATGCTTTGGATCGCGTACAACTCTTGATGTCGCAAGGATCTTTACAGCGAATTGATTACGTACAAGATGTTAACTTCCTCCTCCTCATCCTTCTTTTTCTCCTCATTTTTCACGATCTATAACGCTTCGATCATTTATTTTCACGCAGGAAGCAGGGAGACGTGCGACGTCGAGGGCGAAGATTTCACCGTCGACAAGATCCCAAACACAAGGTGTTTCAATTGCATTTGTAAGGTAAGCAATTAAACGATGATGATCGATTTGTAATGCTAAAAGAGTTTTATATATATATATATATTCCTTCTTTTTTCTTACATAAATGCATACGTCTTTAGTCAAAAAAAAAAAAAAAAAGAATAAAATAAAATAAGATCGAATGTCATTGAATCGTTAATCTCATTAAGAATTGTAATTTATTAATTATGCTCTTCTATGAAGTTCTTGAATTTTTATGACATTCTTTGTTTCTCTCTCTCTCGTTTTTTCTTTTTCTTTTTTTTTTTCTTTTTTTTTATTTTTTTTTTTCTATATATATGTTCATCTTTCTTTCCTTCCTTTCCTGTTCTCAGAATTCGTTTTTCATTATGCATACAATCATGTCTACCTAATCGATTGGATTTTCATGATCGCGCGAGTATTTTTAAAATATACAAAGATTTGATTTAATTTATATATATATATCTATATATATATTTTTTTTTCTTTCTTTTTTTTCTTTTTAATAAAAGACATAGATCACGCCGTCATTGAATGATGGCCCAATAAGCACTAACTGTGCTTTATGACGACTAGATGGATAAGAAGAAACGTCTACGGTAAAGGACGTAGCCCATTTTCATAGTCCAATTCGCAAGATTACGTCGTTATCTCTCGTGCTCGTATAAAATTATAAGTTCTTTCTTGTTTCCTTTTTTCTTTTTCTCTCTTTTCTTTTTTTTTCTCCTCTCCCTTTCACACGGAACATACAAAAAGGGAAGTCCGATGGTATTACGATACGCAATTGCGTTGCATTTGCTCGCTCACTTGCGTCGGCTTGTGTTAATGGTTGAAAGAGGTTAAAGAAGTTGGTGGCCCGCTTTTGGTAGAGGTCAGACCGAAGAATTTCCACTTGGACCACCCGGTCCGACGATAGATTTTATGTTCTCGATCTTACGAAGGAGAGAAGAACGCGTGCGAGACTCAACGCAGACGCCACAACGAGTTGCTGCTGCTCGTCGTTCTTTTACTTATCTCCTCCTTTCGTTCATTGACTCGACGATTGACTCCGAGTCTCGTGTAAGAATTTTCAATTCATATTTTCTTTTCTACCCTTTGAAGTAGCAAGGGAAAAAAAGGAATTGAGATAGAGAGAGAGAGAGAGAGAGAGAGAGAGAGAGAGAGAGAGAGAGAGAGAGAGAGAGAATGATGGGAGGGGGGAGGAAACAAAAAAGAAAAAAAAACAAAACAGAAAAGAAAAATTTCGATCGATAAAAATATCCCTTTGTATGGAAGTACATTTCAATGGGAAAAAATGATTTATCGATTGAATCTAAAAGTTCCAATTTCTTTTTTTTCTCTTTTCTTTCAAATAATTCTCTTTTTTTTTTTTTTTTTTTTTTTTTTTTCCTAACTTTTTCACTCGTACTACTACCTACCTGTCCTTTCTTTTCTTCTTTTCTTTTTCTTTTTTTCTTTTTTTTTGGGTTCGATCATTTTTTTTTCCTTTATTATCCTCATATAGAATGCACATCGGTGGACCTGGTGATTTTCTTTATTTTTCTTTTCTATTTATTTATTTATTTATTTATTAAAAAATTTTTCATAAACTATCACGCTTTTAGATTATTTTTATTTTGCTTGTTTGTAGAACGGATTCGTTGAGTGTTTGAAGCATCAATGTCCCAGTACCGAAGGTTGTTATACCCTACTGGAATCCCGGGACGACGAGTGTTGCCACAGGTGCAAAGGTACGTTACGCTAATGAAGATAATCAAGCTAAAAGGCGAGGGCAAGTTAGCGACACTGTCCTGTGTCTTTTTATATTCCGAGGAAGAGAGAGAGAGAGAGAGAGAGAGAGAGAGAGAGAGAGAGAGAGAGAAAGAGAAGGGAGTTCAAGGAGTGGGAAGCATTGTTTTAAGGCACAAAGGCTCTTCTGTTCGTCGACACCGCGATAAACTCGAGGAACTGTTTACGCTAAGACTCGCTGACAGATGCTCCGTCCTCTTATCAATCTCTATTAATTATGTTAATTGTGACGTAAGTAAGTCCCGTTGTCGAGCGCTTCATTCTCCGATGACAAAACTTAGAGAATGATACTTCATTGGAAAAATACTCAATGCTCTTCTTTTAATCATCCCATTCTCTTTCTTTAATTTCTCTAAAAAAAAAAAAAAAAAAAAAAAAAAAAAAAAAAACAATCCAAGATTTACCATTGAAGAGGAAGTATTATATTATTTTGATTATTATTTTAACACGTTAAAATGCGATTAAAATAAAGGCTGCCTACGAAATGGAGTTTATCACGAGTCCGAGACAGAGTGGACCGAAGGAAATGACCCATGCCGGATCTTCACTTGTAAAGCTGGGGTTATCACCGAATCTAGGCTACGATGTTACACGCCTTGTTCAAAACCAATACCAGCTGCGCCTGGACAATGTTGTCCTGTATGTCCAGGTATTATACATTTCGTTATACAAAATCTATAATAGTTAACAACTTTTGTTTACTTTTCTTCCTGTTTTTTCTTTTTTTTTTTTTTTAACTATCTTAATCCTTAATCACAGGATGTTACGTGAACGGTCAAAAAGTAACGGCAGAGAGATCTGTCACCACAACCGAGGATCCCTGTGTGACCTGTAGATGTAACATGGGCCGATTAACTTGCGCCAAACAAGCCTGTCCTGTTCTTCATTGTCCAGCTTCTAGAATCGTTCATGAATCCGGAGATTGTTGTCCTCATTGCAAAGGTGAAAAGAATAAGATTTATTGCAATAAAAGCATAATTATTTTGAATATTTTTTAACGTTATCATAATTTTATTGATCTAATAAATCATCGATAGGCAGTGGAAGATTTTTATCACCTCCTAAAGGTGCTTGCATGTTGGGTACAGCCGTTCATAATTCTGGTTCTCAATTCTACGTCGACGAGTGTACACGTTGCATTTGTACCAATTCCGTGATATCATGCACAAAGGAAACATGTCCGGTATTGGAATGCACCAGCGAGCATCAGATAACATTGCCAAGTCGTTGTTGTCCTCAATGTCCTTTAGTCGAGGAAAGTCGGGCATCTTGCACGTACGGCGGCAGAACTTATGGGGCGAGTATTGTATCTCTATAAATTCATTGGATCTAACATGGATCATTTAGAAAGAAAAAGAAAAAGAAAAAGAAAAAAAATCGTTATCAAATCGTTGACGGCAATCGAGTTTAAATGTTTTTTTTTTGACCTAGGCAGGATGGCGAAACTTGGAAGCTTGATTCCTGCAAGGCATGCGCTTGCATGCAGGGTAAGGTACGATGCGCTATGCCGATGTGCCCACCATTGAACCTACCGTGTCCACCAAATTCGAGATTGGAGCATCCCGAAGGACAGTGTTGTCCTCGTTGCGTGGAAAGTGAGTTTACTTGAAATCTATATATCGATATATATATATATATATATATATATATATATATATATATATATATTCTAGAAAATTGTTTAACGAGTGACAAAGAATAAATGTATATATCTTGGAACAGGTGATGGTGTGTGTACTGTGTTTGGTGACCCCCATTACCGCACCTTCGACGGTAAATTCTTTAGCTTCAAAGGCGCGTGCAAGTATCAATTGGCTAGCGACTGCGTCGGACATACGTTTAGCATACGCGTGACGAATGACGCAGGTTCGACGAGATCTTCGGCATGGACGAAAACGATAGCCATGAAGGTATATAAGATATATATATATTACGCAATAGAATCTGTCCCCGTTAGAGAACATGTCATTTATTTATCGTTCATTATCTATGAATTCCCCACATTAAGATCGGCGATCTTAAGGTGAATCTGGGTCAGAAGATGAAGGTAAAAGTGAACGGTAAGAAGGTCGACGTGCCGTACAGCGTGCCAAACAAGCTCGACGTTAACAGAACGGCCGACAGCATAATCGTAAATACACAGATTGGTATTAAAGTTCTTTGGGATGGTATAAGTTTCCTTGAGATATCAGCGTCTACATCGTACAGAGGTAGATTATGCGGATTATGTGGAAACTTTAATTCTTTACCGAAAGACGATTTCACGACACGACGTGGTAGATTATTACAAGATCCTCAACCGTTCGGTCAATCCTGGGCCGTTGGGGCAAAGAAGATGTGCTCTCGTTCGCGGACAGTTAATTCAGAGAGGGAGAGACGTTGTAGAGGGAGAAAGGATCATCGGTAAAGATCAAATTGAACGATACGTTTTAAAGAAACAAAATCTTTTTTATTAAATTATAATATTGTAATAGATATTAAAACGAAATAACGTATTCCTCCTCTTACAGATTGTGCAATCGCTTAAGGTCGCAGATCTTTGATCCCTGCCACAAGAAAGTCAATCCAACGATGTACTATAAAGCATGTCTTCAGGATATGTGCGAGTGCCCGACCGAGCACTGTTATTGCGAGTCTTTCATGGCGTACGTTCACGAGTGCAAGAGATTGGGTATACAGTTGCCACATTGGAGGAAATCTACGAGATGTCGTACCGTTTGGGATCAATCGAATGATCCTGTGCCTTTGAGCAAACGTTTGCATTAACGTTTGCTTTATATTGCGAAAGAAGTCGATGGACGATAACGTGTATATTTTCTTTCTTTCTTTCTTTCTTTCTTTCTTTTTTTTTTCCCCCTTTTTCTCTTATTTTCTGTGTCTTTTTTTTTTATGTAATTTTTTCTTCTTTCTCTCTCTCTCTCTCTCTTTCTCTCTCTCTATTTTCTTCCTCCCTACTCGTGTATTTAGAGAAGAGACTCGTAGCGTGCATTAAGTGCATGCGTTTCCATAACCGTGCGATTCCTCCGTATATATCATACGTTCGCATATCATTTTGTACGTACACACGCAATTTTTCTCTTCTCTATTTCCCCCTCTTTCTCTCTCTTTCTCTTTCTCTCTCGTTCGTTCGTTCGTTCGTTAACTTTTTGACAGCGCTATACCTAATTCGTCTAGAAAGCATTGCAATCTGTAACACGATTATGTGCTCCAACGAGACGAAAATCTACTAGTCAGCATTTAAACGTCGATACTATTATACGCATTGATGGTGAACGAGCTTCTCCTCCTCCTCCTCCTCTTCCTCCTCCTCCTCTTCCTCCTCCTCCTCCTGCTCCTCCTCCTCCCTTCTACCCGTCCTCTCTTAGCGAATTATCAACGATGGTTTTCCAAGCTGATAAGAGTAATTTTTTTTAGATGGATTTCATTACGAAAAAACAAAAAAAAGAAACAAAAATAAAAAAATAAAAAAAAAAAAAAAAAAAAAGAAGAAAAGAAAAAAAAGAAAACAGAAAATGAAGGAAAAAAAAAACAAAAAAGAAAAAAGAAAAAAAGAAATGAGAAAACGATAACGAGCAACAATGAAGACACCCAAAAGAGAATACTCAAAATTCAGCATGGTTGCCATGGGACTGCGTTTATCCATGACTCCACGAGAAGATTAAGATCTCCGTTACGTTCGAATTAAATTGAGAAAAGTCGTCGAGATTTCTTCTCGCCAGTGTCAATACGAAATCATTTTTTTTTTTTTTCGTACCACGTTCACGAACGATAATAATTTTTTTTTTCTTTTTTTTTTTTTTTTCTCTTGCGAACGATTTCAAGCGACAATGCAACCAACATACGACGTAATTCATTTCTCTAGCGGCGATTTATTCATTTTAATGTTACAGAGCACCGTGCAGTATTTCGGCCGATGAGCAGGCTCGCGGCATAGCATGTACATATGCATACGTACATCCCCTCCAATGTAATAACATTCGAACGCGCATCGATCGAATTTTTCGATTATTTTAGAATTAAGAAGCGATTCTTTTTTTTCTTTCTCTCTTTCTCTCTCTCTCTCTCTCTCTTTCTCTCTTTTTTTTTCTTTTTTTCGCGCTCTTTTCCTTCCGATGCCCGCGAGTATATTTTATATATAATATATATAATATATATATATATATATATATATATATATATATATGTATATATATATATATATATATGTATATATATTATCTACGTAACCGATAACAACGCTGACTTATTTTAGTTTAGTTCATTACGTATCGCAAATATTGTATATACGCTGCAAAAGATATGATTTTTATTATTATTAAGTGAAGCGATCTCCTAGCCTCGACCTTTCTTTTTTTTTTCTTTTTTTCTTTTGTTTTTACTTCCTTTCTTTTTTATTTTTTTTTTGTCTTTAAATATTTTCTTTTCTTTTGTATACTCTCACTCTTATTCTCTCTCTTTCTCTCTTTCTCTCTCTCTCTCTCTCTCTCTCTCTCTCTCTCTCTTACTCATTTGCGTTTACAGCCGCTTTAAATAAGCTAAACTTTCTTCTAATTACTCGATTTAATCTCCAAAATGTACATAGAAAAAGTATGATGTAGTAATAGACAACGTTGCAAAAAATGAACGATTCTTTTTGTTCTTTTCTTTTTTTTTACTCTTTCTCTTTTTTTATTAACTATATGTGTACTATCTAATTATTTAGTATTAATTAGTTTGTAATTAAAAAAAAAAAAAAGGATTATTAAAAGTTAGATAACGTTTAATTAAATGTGTTGCCTAACGTCAGGAGCATGATTTCAAAATCGACCGCTAGATAGCGTTAATAATCGATAATATCGAACATCAGAGACATATCGAACAGAGAAAGAGAGAGAGGGAGAGAGAAAGTGAGAAATAGAAAGAAAGAAAGAAAAAGAGAGAGAGAGAGAGAGAGAGAGAAAGAGAGAGAGAGAGAATGAGAGAATTGAAATTTGAGAAATAGAAGTAAACAATATTATATGAATATTAAAATATATAGAAAAGTATTGATCCGATTTGTACTCTTAATTGGATAGAGTTTACAGACAAAGCATCTGTGTTTATTTATAATAATACATCCTTGTCTATTATAGATCGTAGGTAACCTTTATAGTATAGATCAAGGTAACCTTTCATTTCATTTTGATCGCTCGTTCTATAAGCATCGTCGTATCTTTCTCTTCCTCTCTTCGTAAGATTTTTCATATTTTTCTAATATTACGTATTCGTAATATTTTTGAACAATTATTTCTATAATTCGGTATCACTTGCGATGTAAAATATGTTAGAATATAGAATTGTAATCCAACGCAAATATCATCGAATTATATTTAATTTTATTACTCAACAATGATTCAGTTTGCGTGATCATTCAATATTAGTAACAACTTATATTTTGTATTTTTATTAAACTAAAGTATACTATTTTAGTATTTATTTAATAATAGATTTTCGAAACTGCTGCGAAGATTTCTTTTCTTATCATTAGATGTCGTAATGTATTTGAATAACGCTGTATGGCGTTAGACGTCAACTTGACTTGGATTTGGCAAATGGCAAAATGGCGGGTGCCATAGTACGCTGTTTTAAGATTCCAAAGAGGCAATTAGGTGATTATTCTCATTTATCGTAGTTTCCTATTAATACAAACTATTGAAAAACAAAAATGTTATAAATTTTATTATTTGTGCGTATTATATTGAGAGTTTACGTTGATATAACGGTTCTACGCATTGCTTTTTCTAGGTTAGAGAAGGTTATGTAATGAAACAATTTTAATAACTTTATAGGTCTCTTTGGATCGACATTAACTAATCAGCAACAGAGATCCTTTGCTGATGCTGCACCTGAGGGAAAAGTAAGCTAGTTGTTAAATTAATTAAATTTACAGGAGTTATAATTTTGATTGTAAATATTTCGAAGAATCTTTTCGTTGACAGAAAGTCGGTGGTCCTTTGGCCGATGAAGATCGTATCTTTACCAATTTATATGGCAGACATGATTGGAGGTTAAAGGGTGCATTGAAGAGGGGCGATTGGTATAAGACAAAAGAAATATTAGATAAGGGAGCAGATTGGATCATCAATGAGATTAAGGTTTCAGGATTAAGAGGCCGAGGGGGAGCTGGTTTTCCCTCTGGCATGAAATGGTCCTTTATGAATAAACCATCAGATGGAAGGCCAAAGTATTTAGTAATTAATGGAGATGAAGGAGAACCAGGAACATGTAAAGATCGTGAAATTTTGCGACATGATCCGCACAAACTCGTAGAGGGTTGTTTAATCGCTGGTCGTGCTATGGGAGCTTGTGCAGCATACATTTACATTCGTGGTGAATTTTATAACGAAGCATCAAATATGCAAGTTGCTATTGCAGAAGCTTATCAAGCAGGATTAATTGGAAAGAATGCTTGCGGTTCTGGTTATAATTTTGACATCTTCGTACAACGTGGAGCAGGAGCATATATATGCGGAGAAGAGACAGCTCTTATCGAGTCTATCGAAGGAAAGCAGGGTAAACCTAGACTAAAGCCACCTTTTCCGGCAGACGTCGGTTTATTTGGATGTCCAACTACAGTTACCAATGTTGAGACAGTAGCAGTAGCACCGGTATATTTTATTAATTTATTTGTTTACGAAATAATTACATTCTTTTTTTATTCCTTGATTAATCTTATATCTTCTTAGACAATATGCCGACGAGGTGGTGCTTGGTTTGCATCATTTGGAAGGCCACGTAATCATGGTACCAAACTTTTCAATATTTCTGGTCACGTAAATAATCCCTGCACTGTAGAAGAAGAGATGTCCATTCCTTTAAAAGAATTAATCGAAAGACATGCAGGAGGTGTAATAGGTGGTTGGGATAATTTATTAGGTGTAATTCCTGGAGGATCTTCAACTCCAGTCATTCCAAAGAGGTAATATTATATAGGTATGGGATCCATCAAAGTTATTTGTTAATTAATTTCATTTTTAAATTATAGCGTCTGCGATACTGTACTATTAGATTTTGACGATCTTATTCGTGTACAAAGTGCATTTGGGACAGCTGCAGTCATTGTAATGAACAAGCAAACTGACATTATCAAAGCTATAACTCGTTTGATTAGCTTTTATAAACACGAATCTTGCGGTCAGTGTACACCTTGTCGCGAAGGCATAAGTTGGATGTATAAAATTTTACAAAGGTTCGTGTCAGAAATTACCTATTTACATGTATATGTAATAAATTAACGGTGGCATATATATTACTTCGTTTGATTTAGGTTCCAGAAAGGAAACGCTGAAGATCACGAGATAGATATGCTTTGGGAATTAACTAAGCAAATTGAATTGCACACGATTTGTGCTTTAGCCGATGGTGCTGCGTGGCCTGTTCAAGGACTCATTCGGCACTTTAGACCTGAAATCGAAGCTCGCATGAAACAAAAACAGCAAGCTGCGTGTAATTAATGTGAGGTAGCGTATAAAAAAAAAAAAAAAGAAAACAGAACAGTGTTATCAGTAAATCTTTAGCGACAGATATAATACTTTGAATGAAGCGACGAAGAACAAGGAAGATCTATTGTATAAAAACAAAAAGGGAAAAAAAAAAAAGTAAAAGAAAAAAAAAAAGGACAGAGTAAAAAAAGATTGAGCTGGCTAAGAACTTTATCATTTTGTATTTTTCAGTGTACATATAATAAGCAAAGATAGACGCGATAGTACGAGAAGTATCTTATTAGTATAAGATTCTTCCTGATCCTCGTTAATGTTGTTAGACGGATCGGTAAATAAAAAAAAAAAACAAAAGGAAGACTCTCATATCTCACTTATGCGTATCAC
>NC_062200.1:3564374-3579374 GCF_912470025.1 Vespa velutina
TTTTTTTCGTTGGTTCGTTCGTTAGTTCGCTCGTTCCATTCGTTCGTTCGTTTTCGGAATGAATCGTGAAAACGAGGGTGTCAGAAATGTTCGTTCCATCGGAAATCCTACAGAAGAACTTAATTTACTTTTAGCGAAATCAATTAAATATATCACAGAATCATATATTTATATATATATATATATATATATATATATATATATATATATATATGTATATATAAATGAATATATGTGATCATGAGTATGACTTTTGATTTTGAGGTTAGAACGAAATTGAAAAAATAATATATTACGTTGATTCAAACGATTTATTGGATATTGAATATATTCAAATAATTCAAATTATAGATTCGATTGATTAATTGTTCGATTAGTATATCTACCTATTCTACGGGAAAATAAAAAGAAAAAAAAAATAAAAAAGAAAAAAGAATAATAAAAAAAAGAAAAAAGAAAATCGTTGAGTACCTTTGGATAATCCGATAAATGGTGCGATCAATCTCAAGAGAAAAAGAGACAAAGAAAAGGAAAAAAAAAAAAAAAAGAGAAGAACAAGAAAAAAGAAAAGAAAGAAAGTAATGATGATCGTTCGTCCGATGATTTTTATATCATGATTATGTCCAAAAAGTTAATCGACTAGTTGGACAAATGACGGAGAATTGGAAGTAGATCGAGGTATGGCAAACAAAAAGCGAAAACGAGAGAGAAAGATAGAGAGAAAAAGAAAGAGAAAAAAAAGAGAGAGAGAGAGAGAGAGAGAGAAAATAAATAAGGGACTGTGTTTGATGATAGTTGTATACATAGGAATGTTTTTGGACTTGTAGGATGAAAGCTAGCAAACCCCATTAGCCGGCTTACCACGATCCCAGCAGTAAGTCTTCTTAAGAGGAAGAAAGGAGTTTTGATTAAGTTAATAGAGCATAGATAATCGTTGAATCGCATCATTGCGTATTTGAATATGTCAATGAGATAATAAATGTAGGAATAAAGAAGATAGAAGAATAGAGAAAAAGAGAAAGAGAAAAAGAGAAAGAGAAAGAGAGAGAGAGAGAGAGAGAGAGAGAGAGAGAGAGAGAGAGAGAGAGAGAGAGAGAGAAAGCGACAGACATTTTGGCAGTACAGTCCTGGCAGTACACCACTTACAGGGATGGAGGCGGGCTTGTTGACCACGACGACGTCCTCGTCCATGTGTATCACCGTGATCGGCTCCGAGGTGACAGGCACCTCGTGTCTGCAACACACCAATCGCAACCAGCTTAACGTGGCTTTGTTTCTCATATTAAAAATTTCCATCGATCGCACGTACACACATACACACACACACACACACACGCATACACACGAATAAAGGACGGACTTCTTTCTATTGGAACGTCTCTAAAGTAATGTTCTAAAAAAAAAAAAAGACACACGCGCACACAGACACACACACACACACACATATTAATATATATATATATATATATACGTGTAACGTCTCATTATTTTAATTAATTTCGATTGAATCAATTAAAACTTTCTTTCTATCCTATCGACTTGAAACATGAATCGAGATAAATGATAGAAAGTTGTTATGCATTATGAAAATAGTATATCTTTCAACATGGATTTGTTGTAATAGTTCAGGAGGGTTCTCGAAAGGTTACAACAGTTATTAATCAGGAAGAGCAGAAATTGGCGTTTATACGTTTCTCATAGGAAGGAATTTCGAAAATTTGTCGATTGTAATTGGACGCGAATAACGCGTTCATGATTGTTAAATCGTTACATTGAACGTTCGCCGTTTGAACTGGCTTTTTTTTTTCTTTTTTTTTTTTTTTTTTTTCGGTTTTTTTTTCTTTTTTTTCTTCCTTTTTTTTTTTTTTTTTTTCTTTTTTTTTTTTTTTTTTTTTTTGTTGGGTTCCTTTTTGGATGGGAAAAGTTTCTACCTACCTCGAGCCTTCTAGAAACAACATTCGTAACAATTTTTATTCAACATATATTAGAAACACCTGCAAGGACGCGAGTAGTATTCCAATTTCAATTATTACCCTCCATCACCACCACCAGACCACCACCACCACCTGCACCACCACCATCGCTATCACATATTGTCGATATATACTTTATCGGTCTTTCGTTATTACGTTTCCCTTTTATGGCTTGAAACTTTTTTTTTCTTTTTCTTCTCTCTCTCTCTCTCTCTCTCTCTCTTTTCTTTTTCTCTTTTTTTTCTCTCTCTCTCCCATTTCTCTTTCCTTTTTTTTATTCGCGACGAAATATAGAGAGACCACGGAATAGAACGATTTACGAAGAACATCGATCTTTCTAACGTAGTATGCTTTGAAAAATGTCGTGCAAGAAACGTTCTCTAAAGTCCAATTAAGTCCGATAGTCCTAGGAACTAACTCGCCTGGAAGGGTTGGTTCTACTTTAGGATAGGTCTAATAGCCTTTACATCAAATTGCGAACATCCACGCTCCCATTAAACCACCCCCATACTAGCTACAGAGAGAAAGAGAGAGAGAGAGAGAGTTAGTCGTTCCTTGTACTATATATTCCGCTCAACTACAAAATTACTCGCAATACCGTACAATTAATGAGTACCGATTCTCAATTCAGTTCTCGGCTTACCCACCGAATCTTCCTCATCCTCATCTTCATCCTCCCCCTCTTCTTCCTCCTTCTCCTCTTATTCCTCCTCTTTGACTTTCGAAGCCTTCGTTAACTCATTGCGTAAACGTAACAATTACCGACAGCTTCTCACGCTTTCGAGTAGCTTGGAATATCATTTCCATAAATTTACTCCCACGGTATAGATAAGACTATATGTATATATATATATATATATATATATATATATATATATATATATATATATATGTACCGTGGTGGAGGTTTTACAACCGATGGAATATCAGTTCGGTGAAAAATTTGAGATGTGGGATGGAATGAAGGGCTGAGGAGTATTTGAAGTAAAGGAAATTAGAAGAGAATATCGATGAGAATCTCTACTTGTTCTTCTTCTTTTCTTTTTTTTCCACTCTCATTCTTGCCTCTTCTTTCTTTTTCGTTTTTCTTCTTTCCTTTTTTATTTTTTCATTTCTTTTTTCTTTTTCTATTCTTTTTATTTTTTTTCTTCTTCTTTTCTTCCTCCTGCAATCCTACTTTTCAAAACAAGCGCTGTTCGATCAATTAAACTTTTCTTTTATATACGGAGAAAAGAACTCGAGCGCAATTTTATTTAATTTTTTTCCTCCCCTTCTTACGACAGTAAAAGAGACTTAATCGGTTAAACTCATTTTTTTTTCTTTTTTTTTTTTTCATCTTCGTTTGATCATTAATTTGTTTTTATGCTTTTAATCCTTTTAATAGGAAACGATCGATCAAAAGAAATCGCAAAACTTTTTCGTCACTTTGTGATAAAGGTGGATGTGGTCGACAAAAAAAAAAAAAAAAAAAAAAAAGAAAAAAGGAAAATAAATAAAAAGAGAGGAGAAAAAAAAGAAGAAAAAAAAAAAAAAAGGAAAAAAAGAAAGAAAGAAGAGGATTTTGATCTTTCATGGATGAATCGAACGATGGCATTTCGAAACGATCATTCGCGTTTTGATTTCTAATTTCTAAAGCTAAATGCATAACTCTTGTCCTATATATACGTACTGAAAATTGATTAAGAATTCTCATGAAATTCAAATTGAATAGACAACGATGGTATCGGGTATGAGTAAGTAATAGGGAAGGGGTAGTGGTAAAGGGTTTAGGGACGTTAACTTTGAGGTCTCTCAAAATTCATTTGAGAGATCTCTCACATTGTCGTGTGTACCTTCACCGTTATTATTTTAGCTTTAGTCGTACGGTTAACCAATGTCCAAATCTAGAGAGTCGTGCAATGGCGTAAAGATAAATCGTGACACGATCGAAAACTCGATCGTGACAACAAACGCGTTCCATGGTACTGGCAAGCATAGCCCAACGTTTAAGCCGGTATCCCCCCTTCCTCCTCTCCCTTCTACCTTCCTATCCCCGTCCCCTTCCTTTTCTTTCCTTGGCAAAGGTATAACCAAGGAAAAGGTGAGCGGCCAACCTTTGACCTCTTTCCGATATCATCGTGTACTCGATCCGAGCTAATAAATCAACCTGTCACCGCTCTCTCTCTCTCTCTCTCTCTCTTTCTCTCTCTTTCGTCGTCTCTACAAGCCGCGACACACTTTGCCCCAGCACCCTTTACATACTCCCACTTTAGCCTATTTGCCACATTTCTCTCTTCCTCACTTCTCACCGTCACCGCCACCACCACCCTCAATACCTCCCACCGCGTTCCCCCATTGGCAACCCGGACGTACCACTTACTACTGTGCTACCCTGTGACTAGTAGATAAGGTTCCATTTAAGAACATGATTAGTGGACTTGTTCTTAGATTCGCAAAATGCAACTATTAGGAAAACTCGGTCGTTAGGTGTCCGTGATAAAACTTCATAGTGTATATATTATATATATATATATATATATATGTGTGTGTGTGTGTGTGTGTGTGTGTATGTGTATGAGTTTTGTATAATAGAAATATGACTTGTACAAAAGGTACATAGAAAGATTTTGATTTCTATATGCTAGACGATATAGACAAAAAAAATTGCGGATATGTACAAGTACAACAAAGGGAGATCTTTGATGGATAAATGGTTCTTATATTTCTGATAGATATTCATCGAAGAGAGCTTTCGATATCTTTGTCTTTAGTTTTACTTTTGTAGAGTCGCAATTTTCTGTTAGAATATACATATTGATACATATGTACATAGATACATATGTGTGTATATATGTGTGTGTGTGTGTGTGTGTGTATGTTTACGTTCAGCGAGGAATCATTATTTCTTTTCTATTTTTTTCTTCTACTTTTTTTTTGTTTTTTTTTGTTTTTTTTTTTTTCGTTCTTTTTTTCTCATGTTTCTTTCTAATATTCGTAAAAAACATGTGTATCAGTCGATATATGAAAAGGAAGAAAAATATGATGCATCGTTTGTTCGGCAAAACGTGAGGACAAGTATTTGAAGAAGAATTTAAGGAAGGTGCAAGGACGAGGAAATTTGTAGAACGTAGGAAATTCTTTTTCTCTATTTGTGGCACGAGAAGGGAACTCGGACGGAAAGGTTCTTCTTCTTTTTTCTTTTCTTTTTTTACTTTTTGGTCCTTTTGTTTTCTCACTGTTGTAGGAGTTATATACGATGTGGCAAGACGGTCTTCTTAAGCCAGGCTCTTTCAAGAGGGATAAAACAAAGTAAAAAAAAAAAAGAAAAAAAAAAAAAAAAAAAAAAAAAAAAAAAAAAAAAAAGAAAGATAGAAGACGGAGCGGGCAGGAGGAAAAAGGTGTTACGTTGAGAGTTTCATGTCGAGAGAATGAAGAAAAGTAGTAGTAGCTTTATTAACTGGACAAATATAATTAATGGAATTTTAACAAAGGCGCCTATGTTTATCGAAACAAACTGTTTGTAATTGGTATTTAACAGAGGTACAGAAAGAGAGAGAGAGAGAGAGAGAGAGAGAGAGAGAGAGAGAGAGAGAGAGAGAGAGAGAGAGAGAGAGATCCATCATCTTGTTTATGTTTACATTACCAGTGAGAATCTTAACTAAGTTAAGTCGCTTTTACTTGCAAGAAGACAAACAGAACATAGTAATCGAGTTGCCAATGAAACAGTGGCCAACGAAACTACACGATAGAGATAACATTAAGAACATTTTGTTTATTTGTTTGGGGATAATTGAATTGAATTTTTGTAGGATAGAAAAATGTAAAAAAAAAGAAAAAAAAAAAAAAGAAGAAAAGAAAAGAAAAGAAAAAGAAAATTGAAATTATATCTTTCTGTTTCTTTATCTATATATATATATATATTTTTTTTTTTTCTTTTTTTGTTTCTTTTTTCTTTCTTTATGGATATTCTGCAAAACAAAGGGGGAGAGAGGGGGAAAGTGATATCGATGATTCGTCGATTGGAATAAAGAAAAGAAGTTCTCTTTACTTCTTCCTGAATAATATTTAAGGATTTACAAATGAGTTAAGATTTTAAACGAGCTATAAAAGAACAATTTAATTCAACGTAGAATAATAAACGACGTTTCCGAATTACAATGATGCCAAGAGGCACTCCGCAACAAGTTCAATTTTCTGTGATTTCCCTGATAGTAGGAGTAACGCGCCAAGAATCGAGCCCCAGCCCAGCCCAGCCCAGTTCTATCCCATCCTTTCTTGGCACGGACATTTGCCCAAACATTGTCACCGATATCACGTCAATTTCAGCAACAAGTATTCCAACTTCCAACGAGCAGATAAACCTTCATCTGTTTGAGTATGCGCCCTCGTAACGTTTCGTTGGAAAGTTTGCACTGAATGACAAACGGGTGTTAGAGAAAGAGAAAGAGAGATAGAGATAGAGAGATAGAAATAAAGATAGAGACAGAAAAACAGACAGATAGAGTCACATCGATTTGTCTATTTTGAATTTTAAACGATGGCTTCATTATATATATATATATATATATATATATATATATAATTTTTTTTCTCCTTCAAAAGCTTCATTGAATCATCGATCGATCAGAAATCCACCTCAAACGGCAAAGCTCCCTTCAATTTCCTATAAACATCTGAAATTTCGATGAGCTTCGAATTGATTTAAAAGGATCGATGGATACTCGAGAAAGGGTAGATATGGGGAAGGGGTAGATAGGAGGGGAGGGAAAGGAAAACATAAAAATCAGTCGGAAGTTTCTTTCAACGAAATGATATGTGAGAGAAGATATTCGAAAGTAAGGTTTAGAACTTGGTAGAGTTTTTAGATAATTGGATCGTCCTATTCAATTTTGTACATGTCGTCAAAGTGAAAGAGGTAATATATATATATATATATATATATATATATATATATATATATACATATATAAACAGATAGACACGCAAGCCATAAAACCGGAATACAGGTGAAATTCTATCAGTACAAAAGTTTCGATTTATCGCTCCGGTTGCAGTGATAAAACATTAGGTCAATATAGAATAAGAAAAATCGGAATTGTTTATGAAAGAACTCGATCTATACTTCGATGACGATCTAACACGAAAGGTCATTCCTCATCGTTGAAAAAGGTTGAAATAGAAAAGAGAAAAAAAAAAAAAGAAAAAAAAAAAAAAAGAAAAAAGAAAAGACAAATGGTTGCTGTTTATCATCTTTCATGCGGATCGCATCCAAGTATTATTGTCAGTAGTTCGAAGGTGAGCGCGTCACTGTTACCACTTAAAATTGCGCAACCTAACAGATGCGTCCTTCGAGACGCTGCACACCTGCCTTTCCAGTATTTCGATGCCTTTCTCTCGAAGCCATTCCATCGACGTGCCTTTCGTTTCGTTTGTTCCGACGAAAAAAAAAAAAAAAGAAAGAGAGAGAGAGAGAGAGATAGATATCTTTTTGTCTCTCGCAATCCTCTCGCTATACTCTTTTTCTTTTCGTTTTTTTTTCCCCCTTCTTTTTATTCATTCACACAATATCTCAAGATACTAGTCAGAAAAAAAAATATTATAGAATAGAATAATTTAATAATTCTACATCCGTCTACATATTTGCATATATATATGTATATATATATATTTTTTTTTTTTCTTCTTTTGCTTATTATGTACCATATCAGGTTTTTTTGAAAGAATTTAAAAGGTAAATGATAATTCGATTGGAATATTTATAATTTTTTTTTTTTTCCCATCCGATCCGATATTCATCTATGATAATAATTATCGGACAGGAGTCTATTAGATTCGATCATTCGATTCGTATAAAAATAGAAAAGAGAAAAATCAATTTAATACTTTTATAAACAACGGTTATTATAAAAAGATTGAAATGATATATCGTTTAAATCGATAAATAATGAGGGCCGATAAATCTTCCCGGGTTTACGTAAAGCCCGATGTAGAAATAAACGATTAAGACAAGATATTTAAGCGATGACCATTTAACGGGATGTGGCAATAAATAATAATGCCAAAGCCAATAATTAAATAAAAGTATAAATACAAAAAGAAGATAATATTGACTGGTGCGAATAGAAGGCGATGGCGAGGGGGTGGGGTGGGGGTGGGGGCCCAAAGGTTGGAGAGGTGGACTTAGAAGATTCGTTACGAAAGCTTTCAGTATTTTAACGACATTTTTATCTCTACGAATGAAGAAATAAAGAAAAATTGCATTCGAAGAGAAGAGAAACATAGAAGAAGAAGAAGAAGAAGATTGATTTTCATCGTGCATAAAAGATGATAGCAGTATAGAAAGTTGTTTGAGTTGAAAAACCGATTGAACCGAGTTGGTGAATGTGTCGTGTATGTGTATATATATATATATATATACATATATATAAATATATGTATATATATATATTATGTGTATATTATAGGTAGAGTATCGGGTACTAAACGTGTGCGTTAACTTGAATAGTATTCGTGCCAAGGATACTCCTACTCGTAATACCGAACGTGGTTCCTTCGGAGAAGGATCTACAAGGCTATCGATCCGACCTTAGACTCGCGTTATATGCAGAAGCCTCGAGATCAAGATGGCAGCGGTATAATAAGAGTAGGTAATAAATAATTATGCCTGGATATTTAATTTAAATGGTTGACTGAAAATTTTGTATAAGTTTCGTATAATTTGATTAACTTTTCCGATGATACTTGAAAGAAATGAAAGAGAGAGAGAGAGAGAGAGAGAGAGAGAGAGAGAGAGAGAGAGAGAGAGAGAGAGAGAGAGAGAGAGAGAGAGAAAGAGGAAAATGGAGGGGAAAAGGGGGAGATCAGGGAGAAGAAGAAGAAGAAGGGGAATATTATAAGGAATTACAAAGGAACCCATCATCATTTCTATGATATTCTAAGGTTTCTTACCTATGAACGACGTTAGCCAGAAGGTCATTGTGTCGCAATCTATAATCGACGTCCACCCTTTGATAATTGACGGTGAGCGTACCAGCACGTATACATCTCTCATATTCCTCCGCAGGATGGGCACGGAATTCTCTCGCAAAGACCTCCAGGATCTTCTCGCCGACCCATCGGCCTTTCGTGAACGTTGTAAATGTGAAGTAATAGGGATATACCTTTCGAAGCCCTGTTATAAATGACATTGGCAGCTAAAATAGGGTATATATATTTCATATATATATATATATATCGTAAGTAATATCGATTCGAGTTATTGAGACTTACTGTTCCTTTAAGTATAATGGAAACTTTTTCTCACATTTCAGATATATATATATATATATATATATATATATATATATACAGTAAATCTATATATATATATATATATATATATATATATATATGTGTGTATCTATATATATATAGTTTTACAAGGAATGTCGGAGAAATAAGTATTATTAACGTAATGCTTTATAATTTTTAATTGGATGTTCAAAATTTTTCTTGAATAAAAAAGAAAGGAAAAAAAAAAGAAGGAAGAAGAAAAAAAAAAACGGTAAAGAAACCACAAAAATTCTTTCAAACGAGAGTCTTAGAAATCGATGATAATATCCGAAGAATTTCTCATTAATTTATTCAATGACATTTAATTCGTACGTCGAGATGATTAAACGTGCTCATTGATTTTAAAGACATGCCGTCGGATGAGAAAAAAGAAGAAAGAATGATAGAAAGAGAAAGGAAAGAAGGAAGAGAGAAGTGACCTCTCCTATCTTTTCTCTTGAAAATACCGTTTAAGACGAATACAATAGGAGACACGCTTACCCGAAGGTCGAATCAAAAAGTACGGGGTATTAGATTGCTCGAGGAATTTTTTTTTACGATGAAAAGAGACAATGTTTCGTTCCCACGAAGACTGATGCAATGTAGGAAAAAGATGGAGGTTTGCAGTCAGTTAGTCAGTCAGTCAGTCAGTCAGTCAGTCAGTTAGTCAGAAAGAAAGAAAGAAAGAAAGAAAGAAAAAAAGAAAGAAAAGAAGGAAGGAAGAAAAGAGAGAGATAAAGATAGAGAAAGAGCAAAGAGAGTAAAGAGAAGAAAGGAGAAAAAAGGGAAGCTTTTGAGGTAGGAGATCTGGATTAGGTGGTGAACGCGAAACGTGCCGAGAGTCGTTCGAAGGATCCTTTAGAGATCGGTCTTCCCTTGCTGCCCTTTGCCAACATTCTCATCCACTTATACACAGAGAAAGAAAAAGAAGGAGGAACGGGGAGAGAAAGAGAGAGGCAGAGAGAGAGAGAGAGAAAGAGAGAACCGCACATACACAAAGTAAACACACACACACACACACCCACACACATATATATATATATATATAACGGATGCTTGGTTCTCCTCCGTTCTCGAAGAAGAGCTTCTCGAAAAGAGACGCTGAGAAATCGTTGACGAGACAATGCGTTGTCCTCGACGATATGTTAAGCCTCCTCTCGAAACATGCTCGTTTCACGATAGTCAAGAAGAAGGCTACGAGAAGAGTATCTCTACTTTTTTTTCTTCTTCTTCTTCTTCTTCTTCTTCTTTTTTCTATTTTTTCTCTTTTCTTTTTTTTTTTCTTCTTCTTTTTCTTCTAATATTTCTACCGATCTATCGAAAGTAATTATTTCATTACAGTAAGTAACTTTCAACGAAATTCTTTAAATGAGAACTACGAAGAGAAAGGGAGAACGAGAGAGAGAGAGAGAGAGGGAGAGAGGGAGAGAGAGAGAGAGAGAGAGAGAGAGAAGTAACTACTCTTAATTGTAGTATCAACCTATAAACGGGTTAACATTTTCTAAACGTTTCTTTATCTACTTTTTCTTTTTCTTTTTCGTACAAACAATTATCCGTTATTTTCGATCTATTATCAAAAATTATAAACTTTAGAATACTAACATGTCGACATTCATGAAAAATTTAATTAACTGTTCGATGAGGAACAATTTACAATATTAAAGGAAATTTAGAAGATCAAAGGAAAGAAATTCTGTACATCTCTTTTTTATTCCATGAAAAAAGATAAAGAAAGAGAGAGAGAGAGAGAGAGAGAGAGAGAGAGAAAGGGTGAAAAATATGTATACACGAACGAAGAATAAGCTTCACGCTTGTGTAAAATTCATGATACCTTGTGGATATCATCTACAGTGTCTGTTTAATATTTGAGATGAAATTTCTTTATCGAAAAGATCAAAAATGTTACGTCAAAAGGGGGTATGAGTTAGTTCTTCATTTTTTTTTCTTTCTTTTCTTTCTTTTTTTTTTTTTTTTGGATTAAATCATTTAATATAAATAAATTAATCTTTTTAATTTAATATTCAAGCGACAGTAATACTCACGTTAATATCTGTGATTCGATTTTATCGAGAAATTTAAATATGTCATTTTAATATTTTAAATTAATATTCATCGAGAAATTCAATAATTTGATTAATCATTATTAACGATGTCCGACATAATTTCTTCGATCACGATTAACGGATATATCTTGGGTATCATTGTTGCGCGAAAAGATCGATGCGTTTACGTGTATGAATTATGAAATATTCAATTTAACAAAAGAAAGAAATAAAAACAAATAAACAAATAAATAAATAAATAAATAAATAAATGTGACCTTCGCGAGATATTTTGTAAATAAAATCATTTATATTACGAATAAACAAATGTACCCTTCCATGCTAATTTTTAGCGTGCGTCAGACGTAAAGTCAAACTGAGAGAGAGAGAGAGAGAAAGAGAGAGTGAGAGAGAGGACAAAAAAAAAAGGTACGATAAAGAAGAAAAGAGAAGACTAAAGTAGAAAAGAGAAGAGAAGAGAGGAGAATTTAAGCGTTGAGAAGAATCGTGCTAGGTTCTTAACAGCTTAAACGATGATGTCTGCCTACCGATCGACTTTTATCACTTGCTAGCAGGAAGAAGTAGTGGGAGTGGCCGCGTAGAGTACAAAGCCTTCTCTTCCAGTGGATGAACAGTGAACACTCGTATGCCTGTGTGATGGCCCTGCACACGTACTAACACTTCAGAGTCAAGCTTCGCGAATGGAGAACGTAAAGAACGTACTTTTGAATAAAGGAAGAAAGTAAAAAAAAAAAAAAAAAAAAAGGAAAAAAAAAGAAAAGAAAAGAAAAGAAAAAAAAAAGCAAGACAAGAAAAAAAAGAACAGGAAGAAAACAAAAAAGGAGTAAAAAATAGAAACTGTATGAAGAAAGAAAGAAAGAAAGATAGATAGATGGATAGAAAGAAAGATGAAAAAGAAAGAAAGGTTGGAAAGAAGGAAGAAAAACGAACGAACGAACGAACGAACGAACGAACGAACGAGCAAACAAACAAACAAAAAGAATTGACGCGAGAATATGAAGCTCGCATAACCGGACACTCGTTTTAAAACGATCGTCGTCTAGATTCAACCTCGGCTTGCTCGCGGGCGATTACACCGTATGAATTGAGAGAATACGTGTTTCATTTTGTGTTTCATGCTTTGATATTTGGACGGAATGAAAATTATTAAAGAGGGAGAGAGAGAGAGAGAGAGAGAGAGAGAGAGAGATTGTAAAAAAAAAAATTGTTGCTTTTTTAAATAGACAAATATTACGTTAAACGAAGAATTTTTTTTTAATTGAATCAATATTTATTTACTATTACAGTGTACAAGGTGAGAAAACGAAAGAGAAAAAGAGAGAGACCGAAAGAAAGAGAGAGAGAGAGAGAGAGAGAGAGAGAGGGAGGGAGAGAGAGAGAGAGAGAGAGAGAGAGAGAGTGTAAAGGAAAGAAAATGGTTGCTTTTTTTAAGATAAAAAAAATATTACGCCCAGGGAATAATATTCTTCTTTCAATTGCACAATCACACAATTTTCATTCGTACTTTTCTTTTTTCTTTTTTCACTTACGTATTTATTTTCTTTAATAATGGTCATGTTGGACAGAAAAAAAAAAATATATATATATATATATATACATATATATTTCATTTCGTTCAACGAAGAAAGGAGAAAATAAATTAGATTGCGTTTGGTCTTTGATATCTTTCTGCATCGTTACGTTTTGACTGCAATGTTCGAGCCAAAACTGTTAGTACGTAATTTTTGCGATTCTGGGTCACGCATACACACCTTGCAAAACAAGAGAGAGAGAGAGAGAGAGAGAGAAGATTTCGTTTAAATCCCTCTACCAGCCATGTTCTATCTCCCGATAGGAGGAAGAAAACAAAAGGGAGCTTTATTAAATCAGTACGCTGATCGTCAGGGACGAGGACAAAAGCTGTGTACCACGTTATAGTAACTTCGTGAGATTCTGATGGTATTCCCGCGTATTGATACATACACGTTAATACATATACAGTGACCATATGCGTTCTGTATATTTCTTTTTTGCCCTATACAACTTCCCCTCATTTCTTCCTAACATTGATCTACCTATTCTTACTCCCCTATCTCTTTTTTTATCCCCTCCACAATGTTCCATCCCCAATACTTTTTGTCGAGAATAGAACACAGCTTTAATCTATCCTCTTACTTTTCCTAGAGATTGCGTTTGTTATCGATTATTATTTTAATATCGTGTTCGTTACATATATAAATATATATATATGTATGTGTGTGTGTATGTGTGTGTGTATTTATATATATATATATATATATATATATATATATATATATATATAAAAGGAATCGTCGTTCTTTAATATCATTGCGATTGAATTTATTTGTTAGGAATTTATTTTCAATAATTAATAAATACTTGGAGAACGGGGGAGTAGGTTAAGAAGGGTAAAAGGGATTGGAATCGATTTGAACGTAATTTTTCATAAAGATCTGGATTATGTTTATTCAAAGTAGTTCATTGAAGGAGACATCTCTCTCTCTCTCTCTCTCTCTTTATCTCTCTCTTTATCTCCCTCTTTTATTATTATTCCCTTTCCTTTATTATTATTCCCTTTTAGAATCGACAAAATCTATGGTCATCAAAAAGGACGCGTCATCTTTGAGATATCTTTGTTATAAAGCTTCGAAGATAGAAAAAGAAAGGTAGGAAAGAAGGAAGACAGAAAAGTAGAAAGAAAGGAAAGAAAAAAAATTATAGAAAAAGAAGACGTACATAGATATCTATATATACACATATATACATACATACATACACACATATATATATATATATATATATATATATATTTATATATATAGAAAACGATCGACGACAACTCGAGGAAACGAATAAAACGAGACAACAAGCGTTTGCGAAAGCTTTGTCGGTCTCCTCGTCTCGATATTACGGAAAAAGGAAGGATCTTGGACGAGGGACGTTGAGTTTCCTTGGCGATATTAACGGGTATACCTTCTTTTGAGTATAAAGGTAATACAGGATAGAAAGCTTCTCTTTCTCTTCCTCCTTTCCTCCTTCCAATCCTCCTCCCACTCTGTCTCTCTCTCTCTCTCTCTCTCTCTCTTTCTTTACCAGTTCGATCTCCCGAGGGGAAAAAGAATTCTTGGCGGGTCGTACGATAGCCTCGATGAAAGAACGTGCTGGCAGTCTTTCCTTCGGTAGTAATAAGAATACAACATGGCTGCCATCAACCAGCAAACTCGCGCCTTTTCTTCGAAGAGAAACCTTCGTGATTTTCCTATCCATCGCCTCTGGCTCACACGACGACTTTCTCTCTCTCTCTCTCTCTTTCATATATACACTCGAAGAAGTCAGAAAAGAAGACGAAGCGTTGCTTAGGTGGATGAAAAGGAGAGGCCGAATTACCAAGACTTGGGATTTCACAGCTCGATAACGTACGCTCGACTTGCTCGCTCGAGATAGGATCGGATCTAGATTTAAATCACGTAGAGGTTCCTCCATCCGTTTTATACTATAACTGTAGATATCCTACGTACATACACACACACACACATATATATATATATATATGTATGTATATATACACATACATATACAGATAGACAGATAGATACACACATTGCCTTCGAGAAGCCGATCGTACATCGTCGAGGCTCACGAAACCTCCCTGGAATGTAACTAACCTAAAGCTT
>NC_062200.1:3584374-3591874 GCF_912470025.1 Vespa velutina
CCTCGGCTTTGCGTTTTTCCGTAACCTTAGAGGCGGGCAGTGGTATCGTTGTTTCGCGAAGGGGCTTCAAATCGATCTGTAACAAATGCGTCGATGGAAAATTTTTTTTTATATAGTATGACAAACGTTGGTAAGAATGAATAAGTCACGTACGTGTTCTGTATCGTTTATTTAAAGGAAACATTTTTCTTTTTCTTTTTTTTCTTTTTCTTTTTTTTCTTTTTTTTTTTCTTTTTTTTTTTTTTTTCATTAATAAAAACAATACGAATTTGATTACGTCGAACGAAAGGAACTTACGTCGTATCTGAAATCAATCATTATAAGCTATATATATATATATATATATACATATATATATTAATTTTTTATTTTGTTTTGCATAAGATAATTATTGGTACGTTACAATTGGCGTCGTAAAATGATCGAGAAACGAATTGGCAACGTTTAGCCACAGATGCAACCAGGTGTTAATAAAATGTTTATTTTTACATATCGTCGGATCTTTATAAACCGTCGACAAGTTTTATTGGACGATATATATTTGTTGATGGGTCTATAATACGTCGATATAAATACGCTTTGACAAATCTAAATGGGATTTGTCGAGGAACGTTGAATTACCATTCCTGACGATGACGATGGAACGATGACGAACGTCAGAGGGTGAGAAAGAGGAAGAGAGAGAGAGAGAGAGAGAGTTCGGAATCGGTTACAATGATATTTCGGTTTGTGGAAATAAATTTGGCCATTCTCCTCTTCCTCCTCCTTTTCCCTCTCACAATCGTATGAAAGATCGTTGAAACGTTTAGAAAAGGAACGATGAATGACCGAAACGAAACGAACAGTCACCAGATCGAAGATCGACTTTTGTCTGGGAGTTAGGGGCCGGGGAGGGAGGGTGGGAAGGTTAAAAGAGGGAGAGATGGGACGGACGGGTGGCAAAGTTTCGTTAGCGTTACCACATTCGTCGGCAATTATTTCTTCGACTGCGATTCGCAGTCAGTCGTGGTTGGTTCGTTTGGTTCGGTGCGAATGAGGCCTCACGGTCGCTAGGGTCGCCCCTGACAACGCCCTTGCCTGCATTGCGGTGCTCTCTCTTTCCACCCTAACTCTGCTTCTCTATCCTTCCCCCATAGCCCAACGCCAACGCTCGTCAAGAAATGCCGTTCCGTGAAAAGAGCAAGAAACGCGACTTAGCCCCTCGACCTACGAACCTACCACCAGCAGAGACCGGAGACTCTACAAACCCTCCTAGCGAGCGAGGAGGAACACACGTTCCTTCCAAAATCAATACCCCCATCGTATTCCTCGAAGAAAGAGAAAGAGAGAGACAGAGAGACAGAGAGAGAGAGACAGAGAGACAGAGAGAGAGAGAGAGAGAGAGAGAGAGAGAGAGAGAGGGAAAGGGAGTCCTTTGTCCTGCTATTATATTTTTTTCTTTCTTTTTCATCAGCTTACTTTTCTTTCTTTTCTTTTTTCCTTTTCTTCTCTTTCTTTTTTTTTTTTTTTTTTTTTTTTTTTTTTTTAATGATTTCAACTTATTTATTTATTTCTTCTTCTTCTTCTTCAAATAGAAATTTGTCAAAGCAATCGCAACAATCCAGGCATCGATTTATTCCTTTGAAAAATATTTTTTTCCCTTTACCTTCAGTCCTTCCCTTACTTTCCTTTGATATTTAGAAAACATAAAATGGTGGAAAATCGACCACATACAGAGAGAGAGAGAGAGAGAGAGAGAGAGAGAGAGATACCACTAGCTTAGCATTGTCCATGAGATTAACGACGTTCCATTCGTACTTCGACACGTTGCTTCGCTATGATAAATCGTTGGTGAACCCGTCGGACAATAATTGTCATCGTTCCACTGTCAGATACTACGTACGTATATATATGTATATATACACACACACACATATATAAATATATATATATATATATATATCCGATCGGATCGATTATTAGGATAGGAGGAGCGTACGTTTATCGTTCTCTTACATTTTCGTTTCGTATTCTATCGAAATTTTTGCGCGCCCACGCAAAAAATAAACGGGACAACGAGCAATTTAATTCCCATGAATTTTTTCTTTTTTTCTTTTTTCCCCAAAGCCCCCTCCCCCGCCCCTCGCCCCCGTACCTCACTCACTCCTTGAAATAAAAATTACACGTCACGATTCATTTTCAGTTATTAAATATGAATCAAAAGATTGAGTAATTACTTCAAGGTAAAATTCAATAATCCTTTTCGTTTAAAAGTTTTTTTCCCTTCTTCTTCTTCTTCTTCTTCTTTTCTTTTTTTTTCTTTTTTTTTTTTTTTTCCTTTGGTCTTTAAAAAAAAGAAAGCTCGCGAAGACACGTCGCCTTAACTGAAATTAAATAAGTGTGGGGAAGATAAATGAATGGAAAGGAAAATGGTGGTAAGAAAGAGGGGGAGAAAAAAAAATAGAAGAAGAAGAAGAAGAAGAAGAAGAAGAAGAAAAAGAAGAAAAAGAGAAGGAAGAAAAAAAATAAGAAGGAGACAAGGGAAAAAAAGAAAATAAAAATCGAGGAAAAATAGATAGAGGTGACAAGATGACGAAGGAAGGAAAGAAAGAAAGAAAGAAAGAAAGAAAGAAAGAAAATGAAATAGGATAACATCCTGTAAGCTTTCAACCGAGTAAACTTCTTGATCAAAAGCGATGTGATTTATCTTCTTGATCTGAAACCTCGCTACAAACTGGAATATCTAGGTGAATTGACTGAAGCAATTCGTAAAAGTGAATTATTACAATAATTCTTTATCTAAACGTGACATAAAAGCGTGGATCGTAGAAGATCCTTTATCACGTTATACGAACCCGTTCAAGTATGCTCCATTCATTTTTCATCGAAAATAGGAATGGCAAAAGAATAATACGTTATCATTTTATTCTCTCGCAAAAAAAAAAAAAGGATAATCATTAATCAATGTCCAAAAGGAATTAACTGCTAATATACTTTTTCTCATTATAGAAAACATTTCGGTAAATGGCACGTATGTAAGTAACATTGTTGTATTATTGTACATTATAGGAACGTAATTTTCTTTTTTCTTTTTTTTTTTTTTTATTTTTTGTAATTTCATTAAGTTCGATAACGTATAATAGTAATACGAACGCTTACTTTGTGAAAATTATGATGAGAGAACGACTAAGAGAGCGAGAACGTGGACGAGGATAATGACAAGACTCATGATGATGATGAATAATGATAGTGAAAAATTATTCGCTCCGTTGTTACGATGATTAGGTAAATGGCGTTAATGAAGTAGAAATTTATACGCTTAAGACAACACGGAATTTACGTCGATGAATTTCGTTGAAAAATTATTACAACGTTGTATTAATAATTTCCCTATAACCCCGCCGCCCCCTCCCCCCGCCCCAACCCCACCCCTCTCCCCAAGGAAATATTTAATCGATAATTTAATTTATGTACACACACACACACACACATACACACACACACACACACATACACACATACACACAGATACATATATTTCGTAATTGACATTTATTCGATAATTGATCTCATTAAAATGTCCCTGGCGCGTTGATAATTTCGTATTTCACAAAAAGAGAATACAATTATTGTTTCGCGTGACATTAGGATCAGATGTTAAATAAAAACGAGAGAAGAGAGAGAAAAAAAAAAGAAAAAAGAAAAAAAAAAAAAAAAAAAAAAAAAAAACGAAAAGAGTAAAGTAGATACCCGGTCATTTTTCATACTACTTTCATCATCCATCCGTTCGTATCGGAATTCCAAGTAATTTGCAGTAAAACGAGCGTGCGACGATATCTTTTACTAGAAGAGAGAATAAAGAAAATGTATTCTTACGAGTAAGAGAAAGCATGAGCGGAAACAAGGATAAAGATTATAAACGCGTGAAAGAGGGGGGAAAATGGAAGAAAGAAAAAAAAATAAGAAACAGCAGAAGAGGAAGAAGAAGAAGAAGAAGAAGAAGAAGAAGAAGAAGAAAGATAATAGAGAAGAGGAAGCAACAGCAGAAAAAAGAAATGAAAACGAAAAGAAAAAAAGAAGAGGAGGAAGAAGAAGAAGAAGAAGAAGAAGAAGAAGAAGAAGAAGAAGAAGAAGGAAAAAAAAAATATATATATACAAAGCTACACGATGTCTCGTTCTCGTAGTCGCGTTTCGTTACGAACGGAATATCTCATTTCCTAATGGGCCAAGTCAGAGAAAACTCTCTTCTCTATCTTCCAAATGTCTCTCTCACATCCCTCTCTTTCTGTCGACCATTCCCCTCCCCCGTTTTGCACCGCTTCACCTTTTTTTCCCCACCCACACCCCCCCCCCCCTCACCCCACCTCCTCTCCCTCGAATCCTTCTCGTTCACCCAAGGCAGCTTCTTTTGTAATTAAATGCCACGAACGAGTCACGAGCGTGTGAAAGAGCAAAAGCGCTGCCGTCAGCGATGCGGTCTCGTCGCGCACCGTGTGTTACACCGAGAATAAGCAATCAGAGGGATTTCTCTCTGTGTACGAGAAAGTGTATGTGGTTGTCGATTAAAGAAGAAGAAGAAGAAAAGAAAAAAAAAAGAAAAAAGAAAAGGAAAGAAAAGAGAGAGAGAGAGAGAGAGAGAAGAAGAAAATGAAAAGGAAAGAAATATTCGTATGTAGTAGGTCGGGAAAAAAAAAAAAAAAAAAAAAAAGAATTTCGTATTGTACAATTTCGATTTGAAAGTAACTTCTATTCAAATTGCACGTTTGCTTTGTTCATTGTATTATGATTATTAAAATTATTACTCTAGTATGATTTTCAATAACGAGAACGTGCGTGGTCATCGATTTAAAAAAAAAAAAAAAAAAAAAAAAAAAAAAAAAGAAAAAAAGAAAGAAAAGAAAGAAAAGAAAAAAAAAAAAAGAAATACAACCATGGTGGAAGTAGATCGGAAAAAAAAGAAAAGAAAAACAATTTCGATGACATAACTTCGATCTTAAAACGACTTTTATTCAAATCGTATATTTGATTTATTCATTGTGTTGTGATTATTAAAATATCTAGTATGATTTCAATAACGTGAATGTGTATATGTGGTTATCGATTAAAAAAGAAAGAAAAGGAATAAAAAAAAAAAAAGAAAGAAAGAAAGAAAGAAAGAAAAAAATCATAGCAGTAGATCGGAAAAAACATTTCGATGGTATAACTTCGATTTTAAAGTGACTTCTATTTAAATTGTACATTTGCTTTATTCATTTATGTTGTGATTATTAAAATGTAGTTGCTCCGGTATGATTTTGATGAACGAGAACGTGTATGGGGATACGATAATAAAAGGAAAAAAAAAAAGAAGACAAGAAAAGAAAAGAAAAAAAAAAAAAAACGGAAGAAACAAAAATAATCAAAGAAATATAGATTGAAAATGCATTTAAATTGTAAAACTTCATTTCTTAAAGTGATTTCGATCGAAATTGCATGCTTGTTTGCCTTAATCATTATACTGTGATTATTAATAACTTGGCTCTACCGTTCAATATGAAAGGAACGTGTGTGTGTGTGATTGTTGATAAGAAGAGAAAAAATTCAAAGTAAAAATAAAAAGAAAAAAAAAAAAAAAAGAAAACAAAAAAGGAATAGAGAAAGTACTCATAGCAATAGATTTGAAAAAAAAAAATGAAAAGAAAAGAAAAAAAAAGAAAAACATTTTAATGATATATCTCTTTCTCTCTCTCTCTCTCTCTCTCTCTATATATATATATATATATATATAGAGAGAGAGAGAGAGAGAGAGAAAATTTCGATTTTAAAGTGATTTCGATCGAAATTGCAAGCTCGTTTGCTTTAATCTCTATCATGGGGTTATTAAAACGTAACACTAATACGAAAGACAGTTAATATTTATCTTTCCTTTCGTTTTCTTCTAATTTGTGTAATGTAAGTTTTATTAAACGTTTTCCTTCACGCCCGCACGTAACCAAACCCACCCATCCAGCCACCTACTCGTTCATTCAACTAAATGTATGTAGTATGTAAACACACACACACACACACACATATATATATATATATACATACATACACATAGGAACAAGCACGCATACACATATAAACCTCGATAGTATCGAGATAAGTAATGAACTTTTAAAACAACAAAGCTTTTAATAAACGAACGCTCTGACCTCTTTGTATTTTAGCCTACGTATTTTATAATGTTAAATGGTATAAGTTTTCTTTCCCCGAGGATATATATATATATATATATATATATATATATATATATATGATCGCTGGTAGAGATGAAACTATTTATAATAAAAATTACTAACTTTTACTGAAAGTTTCTCTTAAGTTTTTCTTAACGTTGCGAGTATAAATTCCGTATGTTTAACTAAGCAATGACCATGACTTTTTTCTTTTCTTTTCGTTTCTTAATTTATATATTAATACGTGAAAAGTAAAAAAAAAAAAAAAAAAAAAAGAAAAACAAACAAAAAGAAAAGAATCGCTAAATTTTCCTTAGAGATATTAACGAAATTAATTTCATCCCACAATGATATCATCTTTCCATTAATATTATTACCAAGAGACTAAGGATGAAAGAAACAAAAAAAAAAACCAAAAGAAAAAAAAAAAGAAAAAAACAACAAAAAATTAAAAAGAAAAGAAATTAAAAAAGTTGGTATCCGCAAACTATGTAATGCTTTTGTCGAGCTTCTGCCAATCATGAACACATGTCGCCAATATACGCACCAGAGAAAAAAAAAAAAAAAGAAAAGAAAAAAAAAATAGAAAAAAAGAGAAAGAGAAAAAAGTAAAAAAAGAAGAACAAAGAAAAAGGAAGGAAAAAGAATTACTTCGTTAATTCGAAAACAGTCGGCTGTTTGAAGATCTATTAGTATCTTGACGTGAACGTCAAGCATACATAGAATTTCTTCTTTAAATCAATTGTGGATCAGCGATCTCGTTTTTTCCTTTGGGTTTACGGTAAATTTCCATTGTATTTAAACGAGCTACTTATATGCTTTGCCTTCTTGAATTAGATAGTAGTCTTGTATTCTACACAGCTAAGAACAACGATAACGCAACAGAGTTTTGAAACTTTCGTAAAACGTTCTCCCCAAGTTCTTTGACCATCTCGTAGTAAAGAAAATAATAGGATTACGAAGAATAATAATAATAAAAAAAAAAAAAAAAAAAAAAAAAAAAAAAACGAAGAAGAAGAAGAAGAAGAAGAAGAAGAAGAACAAAAAAAAAAGAAAAAGCCAAGAATATAAAGAACAATAATACATGATTATCTAATATACTTTAAAAATGAATCTGACAGAGACAAATTCCGATAATTTTTTTAATTTTTAATTTTTTTTTTTTTTAATGAAATTTCATCTTTCCTTTTCATTGGCTGGTAGAAAAATCTCTTCTTCTTTTATTTTTTGTTTTATTTTATTTTTTTATTAATATCTCCTCTTTTTTCTTTACCTTCTGAATAACTGAACGAATGAACGAACCAATCGGTCGGGTCAGTGT
>NC_062200.1:3596874-3609374 GCF_912470025.1 Vespa velutina
TTTATTTCTAACCGTAGAAACGAACATGAATTAAAATACAACATAGTAAATTCTACTGAGTAATTAATTATTTAATTAATTAATTAATTAATTAAATAATTAATTAATTAATTTGACTAATTCAATTGAATTTAATTGAAGAAAAGAGAAAAGCAAAAAGAGAAAAAGAAAAGAAAAAGAGAAAGAAAGAAAGAAAAAAAAAAGAACAATAAAACGAAACTCCTTCGTAGGATTTGCCCGAAGATTTTATCATAAAATTATAATTTTATCGAATTAATTTCAAAACGTTATTCTTTCTTTTTTCCTTTATATATATATATATATATATATATATATATATATATATATATAAATATGGTGGTTGTCTCAAAAAAAAAAAAAAGGTTGTCTCCATTCGTTAACTGCACATTAGTAGTTGCTTTATATGACAGCAATTAAATGTTTAAAAACGAATGAAACTTTTGGTATAATCAAATAATAATATATTTAAATATTACCAACGTCAGATATTATTATGAAGAAGGACGAAAAACGCAAATGAATTTCGTCCGACTTACAATTAGATAAGAGAGGATGTCGTTCGTCCTCATTCGGGCAAATTTATTTCCGAAGGAATTAAAGTCACGCAACTATGAAGTAAGGAGGAAGAGGAAGAGGGAGGGGTGGGGAGGGGAGGGGGAGGTAGAAAAGTTAAAGGAAGGTAGGAAAGTAAGAGGATGATGGAAAAAGGAGAGAGAGAGAGAGAGAGAGAGAGAGAGAGAGAGAGAGAGAGAGAGAAGAGGATAACAGAGAGGAAGGTGACGGAGAGGAGTTTGGTGGATAGTTAAAAGAAGGTAAGAAGAACGAGACGACTGTTATATTTTCGTGATATAAGGGTAGAATTTAAGTTAGTATTCTCGATTATATCGTCGTGTATTTCAGTTGAAATATATCGTTGAAATATTTATCACGTTAATTGTATACTTTTTGGTGCTTTGTACGAACGCGTACCCGGGATATAAGAAGAATAATAATAAAAAAGTGAGTTTGGTTATAGTTATTGCTATTGCTGTTTTGAAATAAAAGGAGAAAGAGAAAGAAAGAGAGAAAGAGAGAGAGAGAGAGAGAAAGAGAGAGAGAAAGTTAGAGAAAGAAGAAGAAGAAGGAAATGCCAGCGGTGTGAGAGAGGGAGGTGGGGAAGGATGAATTAACGTATACGGTAAGTTTTAATCGTTCTCCCCGTAGGCTAATTATTGGTCTTGATGTAGCTTGCTAGCGGCATTAAATCGCGAACTGGAATATGTTGAAGTTACAATAACGAAGAACAGAAATAGAGAAAGAGAAAGAGAGAGAGAGAGAGAGAGAGAGAGAAAGAGAAAGAGAAAGAGATGACAGACTGTTAACCAAATCAAATGGCGTGCGCTCGTGTGTATGTGTAAAATATATGTGTATATATATATATATATATGCGTGTGTATTTATGTATATCTGTGTTAACATGCTAACAATTCCCATTGAAACGATTCTGCGTGTTGTTTAGTTTCTACGATCGGTGTGCGCCTCCAAGGACATTCTCTCATAGCAACGTATAAATACAGTGTATACATCAAAGTAAAAGAAGTGGAAGAAAGAAATAGAGAGAGAGAGAGAAAGAGAGAGAGAGAGAGAGAGTGAGGGAGAGTGAGGGAGAGAGGGTGAGGAGGGATACAAAAACCAGGACAAATCTGGAGAATTTCAAACGTTAACTGCGGCTTGTCAGAACTTCTCAAATTAATATTTAAATAGGATTTTTCTACTCTTTTTTATTATTATTATTATTATTATTATTATTATTATTATTATTATTATTATTTCTTTTTTTATTTCCTTTCTCTTTTCTCCTTTTATTTTCCCGTTTTTTCAGCATCGATAACCCAAATTTCATAATTGCGTCAGATGGAGAGAGAGAGAGAGAGAGAGAGAGAGAGAGAAATTTTTTGAAAAAGAAGAAAAAGAAAGAGAGAAGAAGAAACGAAATTAAAATAGAATCTTGAAAACTCGGTAATCGGTCAAAATTACCGTACTCTCTTAAAGTAGTTTTTAACTAACGAGAAAGAAGAATCCGATTCAATGAAAAGTATATAAGAAGTATAAAGGAGAAAGAAGAAGAGAAAAAGAAAAGGAAAAAATGCGAAGTAAAAAAAGAAAAAAAAAAAAAAAAAAAAAAATAAATAAATACAGAAAAAAAAAGGAAAAGAAAAAGAATAAAGAAGAAGAATATCTAGAAACTCGATAATCGAAAGAAATCGCTATGAAAACTCGTCGCGTCGTTCCTTTTTCCACCCCTCCACCCTTCCCCCTCCCCTCTCTCTCTCTCTCTCTCTCTCTCTCCTCTTCTTCTCTCTATCTTTTCTCTTCGTGAAAGAACTTTTGAGCTAACACAGGAAAGAAGGATATCTCTCGTCTTTCGGGGTTACCTAAAAATCACAATATCAATGGATAAACGAGCGATATTAAAGCAAGGACCCTCCCCCCTCCCACCGCCCCACGAAAAATGAAGTCAAAGAATTCAATTCCGTTGGTTTGCTTCTAAAGGTTTCTCTCCTTTTTTTTTATTCTTCTTCTTCTTCTTCTTCTTTTGTTCTTTTTTCTTTTTCTTTTTTTATTTTTTTGTTAAACGCAAAAGATAAGGAATAAAGAGGATAAATGAAGAGAGAGAAAGAGAGAGAGAGAGAGAGAGAGAGAGAAGGGGCGCGCGGGCGCGCGGAGGTGAATTTAACCTTTAGCTCGAAGGTACGAAGGATTCAGAAGCAGACGAGGACTGCGAGGAGGGGAAGAAGAAAAAGAAGAAAAAGAAGAAGAAGGAGAAGAAGGAGAAGGGTGGAAGAAGGGGAAGAGTCATAAGGAGGGGCATAAAGTGAGGGAGGGGCATAAAGTGAGGGAGGGTCGTGGGTGGTAATACGCACAAAGGACGATCGATAAGAAGGCCTGTTGCTCTACGAGAGAAATGTCGACGACTTTCTTCTACTTCTTCTTCTACTTCTTTTCTACTTCTTTTCTTTTCTTTAGTTTTTCTTTTTTTCTTTTTTCTTTTTTTTTTCTAACACACTATCATTACTACTACTATATTACTACTACTACTACTACTACTACTACTACTATTACTATTACTGTTTACTATTACTATTACTGATGCTCCTTTTAGTATAATCACATCGATACAAATTTTTCCATCAATAGACCAAGGGAAAAACTTTTATGAAATAAGAATTTGTAGGCAATAGCAAAAGTTCATGGTGGCAAAAGTAAAATTACTTTGTTGTTTCGACTCGATCGTAGTAGATTCATCGGGTTATGGAAACGTAAAGGAGAAAATGTATATATATATATATATATATATATATATATATATATATATATATATATATATAGCAGAAAGGAGAAGGGTGGAGAATGGTTCAGGTCGATAAGGAAGGCCTGTTGCTTGATAAAAGGGATCCCTTTGTGTAAGAATATCGCAGTTGAATATTACTTATGTTATATAAGGTATATTATACCTTATATTGCGACTATATTAAATTATCAATTTTATATTTATATTTATATTTATATTTTTTCTTTTTTTTAATTAATCATATATATATATATATGATTATTATATTAATATTATATATACCATTGTAATAATAATAACATACACGTATACACACTTTGTATTGCGATTATATTAAATTATCAGTTTCATATTTATATTTATATTTATATTTATATTTATATTTATATTTATATTTATATTTATATTTATATTAATATTATATTTGTTCTTTTTTTAATTGATCATATTATTATTTATTACCAATTTAAATTTAATCGATGATAATTTTTTCTTTCTTTCTTTCTTTTTTTCTTTCTCTTTAATCGATAATAAAATACGATTGTTTGACCTGTAGTGTATCATCCTACAATAATAAAACTTTACGCATACTCGGTTTGTGTTATATCGATAAGATTTTTTTTTCTTTTTTCTTTTTTTTTTTTTTTTTTTTTTTTTTTTTTTTTTATTATTACAAGATTATCTTTCAACGTCACGTATGTAATAGAATTGAATAGAAGTTCGAAAAGGAAGGGGAGAGAAAAGTATTATGTAAAACAATGGTTAGTATGTTTTATAACATTAAAGACGTAACTTCGAACGGGCCAAAGACTTTTCTGGGTTTAGGTTGCATGACTTTTTCGTTACGAGCCATATCGTAACGAATAAGAGAGAGATAGATAGATAGAGAGAGAAAGAGAGAGCGAAAGAGAGCGCGCGCGAGAGAGAGAGAGAGAGTTTCCTTCTGATCCGGCTAGAAATCGAAAATGTAATTTACGAGGAGAAACCACGCCGCCGGCGCCACCACCACCACCACTACCACCATTATGAGAAAGATAGGGTCGAAGGACTCCCTTTCCTTTCGCGTAGGATCGATTTTCGCCCACCGACATTGTCTCCCCTCTTTACAAAACCCTTCCCCTCTTTCTTAGAAGTACCTCGTCCTTTCGCTTTTCGAGACAGCGCCTTTTCCCTTCTTCTTCTTTTTCTTCTTCTTCATACTTTAACAGACCCACCCTTCTTATTTATCCATCTAGTTTACTGTCTGACTATTTTTTTTTTTTTTTTTTTCAGATATACACACACACACACAGACAGACACAGACACAGACATATAAACATATATATGCACGTACGCACGAACACGCACATATATTTTATCATGATTATTATATATTCTCTCTCTCTCTCTCTCTCTCTCTCTCTCTTTCTCTTTCTCTCTCTTTCTTTCTATTTTTCTGTCTTTCACCTCGATACATAGTTTATTTATTTAACATCCATTTAAATAGTTATATTTATCTTGATTTATTATATTAGTTTTGTTATTTTAATTGAACATTTCTATTTTTTTTTTTTTTTTTTTTTTTTTTTTTTGAAACATTTGTGTATACATTAAGAAGAAGACTTATTTATTTTTCATCGTTGTTGTTCTTTTTCTTATTAGTTGTTAAGTATTTTATAATTAATTAGAATGAAATTTCCTCTCTCTCTCTCTCTCTCTCTCTCTCTCTCTCTCTCTTTCTCTCTCTTTTTATCTTTTTCTTTTTTACGAAAGTATAGAAAAGTAGAGTTAAGTAAATCTAGAAGCCATTAAAAAATCCTTAACTTGTTCCACTCGAAAGAAGCCCCATGAAACAAGCTTGAAATAACGTGAACGAAGAAGCAACAGCGATTACGTTCGAGTACTCTCTTGGGTTATCGCTGATTTGCTAATCGACCGTCGGACCAACTTCGTCGGTCACGTAATCTTCGAGCCAGACTTTATATTTTCGATCTCATCGTTAAACTAGTCAAAGACATTTTGCTCTCTATCTCTTTCTCTCTCTCTCTCTCTCTCTCTCTCTCTCTCTCTCTCTTTCTCTCTGTCTTTTTCTTTCTTTCTCTATATATATTAATGTTTCCATTTGGTTGATTCAGCAACGCTTCGGAAACTGAAATGCGTAGTTACATATCAAGACACCACGAATGCATTTTCTATCTCTTTCTTTCTCTCTCTCTTTCTCACTCTCTACGAAAATCCTTGATGCGCTTATCGGATTTCGCTTTTCAAAAGGAATCACCGAAAACTTATCTAAATTCATAGAACCATCCAACTTTCGTTCCCTCGATCCTATTAAACTAAAACTTTGATAAATTTTGATATGTCGATGTAAAAAAGATATGTAGTTAGATATCTTTTTTCTTTCCTATCTATCTACTTATCTATATCTACAGATTAGATTGAGAGAAAATAAACATTTATTATACGTTCTTATTAAATTTTTTAACGTTCCCTTTTCTTTCCTTCTCTCTCTCTCTCTCTCTCCCCCCCCCTCTCTCTCTCTCTCTTTTTCTATCTCTATCTCTGTCTTTTTTTTTTCGTGAAATGAATCAACAATAATGAATTCGAAATAATATATAATTTTATATTTTCTATATACTTAGGTAATATATGTATGTATATAAATAATATCTATATATATATATATATATATATATATATATATATAAATATATAAATGAGATAGTAATAAATGAAAAAGGTATTCAGGACATTTGTAAAAATCTAATTAGTATTGAGGTTACTTTAAACAAAAGGAAAAAGACAAGAGAAAAAAAAGAAAGAGAGAGAGAGAGAGAGAGAGAGAGAGAGAGAGAGAGAGAACGAGAAAAATGATTATCGCTGGATGTTTTATATACATATTAAAGCACCTGAATATATTTAGAGGGTAACAAAAATGATGGGGCTGACTATATAGATGACCTTTACTACTCGTCGAAATAACGAAGAAAATTCATACGTACGTATGTACATACACGCATGCATTATCATTGCTAAAAGCCTGTGCAATTTTCGTTTTAATAACCACTTTAACTTTCGATATAACATCCAACAACAGAAACAACAACAACAACAACAACAACAACAACAAACAACAACAAAAACAACAACGACGACTACGATAATGCGTTTACATTTATTACGAAATACGAATAAAAGAAAGGGGATGAGAGTGAAATGAAATAGTTGGGTATTTTCAAAGGAGACTTAAAAAGAAAGAGAGAGAGAGAGAGAGAGAAAGAGAAAAAAAAATTAATAAATAAATGACAATTCTTTCGAAAATAGAATTTTCTTATTAAATTCTTTCGTAGAAATGACAAAAAGATATAAAAATAGGTATCAACGATTTAACGTTTACGAAAATGTACCTCCCACCTGATTTCTCGATAAAGCTTATTCTGAAAGGCGTTTCTAGCAACTTTTCGATCGTTCACAAGGGGGTAAAAGAGTTAGGTAGACCAACACGCGAAACCATTTCCATCGGCGCAGTTCGACGGTAGTTCTTTTCCTCGAACGTTCCAACAAACCCCCTTACTTGGCAATATTTTACCTACTAAAAGCCGTACGCGACTGGTTTTACGTCCCGTTATATACAAGCTAGGACATTTAAATGGATATACCGGTATATCTTCGTTGTTCATGAACGTTAAGTACGTAAGGGAAAATTTAATTATGAGGAAGGAAAAATAGAAAAATAACAAAAAAAAAAAAAAAAAAAAAAAAAAAAAAAAAAAAAGAGAAAAGAAAGGGAAGTGAAACATTTACGATGGATATTTTTTCTTCTTTTTTTTTCTCCACTCTTTCTCTCTCTCTCTCTCTCTCTCTCTCTTTACGCCATTTATTTTTTATGTAATATATATATACATATATATATATGCACATACACATATTTTATGTAAATGTATTCCTTGGTTAAAACATAAAAGCTTAATATATTATTATACTGATAAACTACTTTATAGCTTAAAAATTGTCTATATTATTCATTCCATATATAATCGAGTTACACTATGTAAAGAAGCCTAATGCATGATCTTAAGAGGCTAATCGTGGCCACGTGTATCGTGTTAAATTTCTAAAAATATCCTCATCGAGCTGATACACTCGAGAACGTTCTTGATTGAAGAAAGAAGAAGAAGAAGAAGAAGAAGAAGAAGAAAAAGAAGAAGAAAAGGAAGAAGAAGAAGAAGAAAAAAATGGAAGAAAGACAAGAAGAAAAGGAAAGAAATGAGAAGAAAAGAAAAAGGTTGGAGAGGGGAAAAAAGAAAGAAAAAAAAAAAAAAAAGAAAGACCTACTAAAGTGTATAGAAAAGAGTTAAAAGATGTAAAGTAGTTTTAGCGAATAACATTTATCGCGGTTATCTTCCTTTTCGTCTTCTTTACGTCGACGACATAGTAATAAACACGTCAAAGAAAACATATGAAAAGGGTAGAAAAAAGAAAAGACTAAAAACCCGGAAAAAGGCGGGGGAAAAAGAAAAAAAAGAGAGAGAGAGAGAGAGAGAGAGAGAGAAAAGAGACAAGCATTAAATTAAGCAGATAATGCTCTTCGGCGGGCCCTTTTAGATGCAAACTTTTTCATATTGCAGGCTAATGGTCAAGGCCACTGCAGAAAACTCAGTTCTCTCTTCGGTAATTGCCATAATTCTTTGCCTTTCGTAGAATGTCGCGGTTTTAACTTTAACATGAACATTTTTTGAAGAAAGAGAGAAAGACAAAGAAAAAGATTTCTAACGAAAGTAAAATGTTTTTCTTATGCATTCCATAAAAAGAAAAAGAAAAAGAAAGAGAGAGAGAGAGAGAGAATTACGAATATAATTGATAAATAAAATGATGAAACAATGTACGTATTAAATTGAATTTAAAAAAAAAAAAAAAAAAAAAAAAAAAAAAAAAAAAAAAGAAGAAGAAGAAAAAAACAAAAAGCAAAAAAAGATATTAAAAATTAATAAAATATCGTTGAATAGTTTCATAGACATTTTCTCGTTTTCTATTGTATTTGAATTCGAAAAAGATTTATTATTATCGACAGGGGCCAAATATAATCCGTCACCAAACGTAATTTTCTTACGTCCAGCCTTGCCTCTATCTATACCTACCCCATCTCCTTCCCCAATCCCCCCCGTTGTAGTAGTATCATCCAATACTTATAGAGGTTGCAACGTCAGGGATAAAAGCGATCGGTTAAATTGACCTAGAAAACCAACCGATAGCCCCGAATAATGCTAGTTCTAGTCGATGTTTAACGGGACACCTCACAACTGTACCTTAAACTTTGACGTTAAACACATGGACACGAAATATTGTATACGTGTAAAGAAAAAAAGACAGACAAATAAAGACAGAGAGATAAAGAGAGAGAAAGAGTAATGGACTTTGAAAAAAATTAATCGCAATTACGAAGATAGTCTTAAGCGTTATCCTTATAAAAATGCAATCGTATACAATTTGGCTAACTTTGTCCATAAATTAAATAACATCACTTTAGGATGGTTAATAATAGTCCTTGATTATTTCGTTTATCTCATTTCTTTTCTTTTCTTTCCTTTTTCTCTTTTTCCTCCTCCCCCCCTCCCTCCCCTTTGCTTCCATTACTTTTTTTTCCCCCCGTCATTTCTATTTTTCTCTTTTTTCTTTTTATTATTCCTTTTTTCCTTTTTCACTCTTTTTCGTTCATCCGTTCGTTCGTTCGTTCGTTCGTTCGTTCGTTCGTTTTTTTCTTTTTTTTTTATTTCTACTTCTTACCTTCTTTCTCATTTCTTACCGAGAGAAAAGCCAAAGCTCGTTTCAAGCTGAGACAATCGCAAATTAGTCTAGTTGCGTTAACGAAGATCTCACCAAATGGTTTTCTCTACCGTCGTTACTGCTACTGCTGCGCTACTGGCTGCCTGTGACGTCAACATTGGAGATTCCAAACTCACAGTCTTTCTCTCTTTCTCTCTCTCTCTCTCTCTCTCTCTCTCTCTATCTCTATCTCTTTCGTTCTCTCTTACTCTCATCCTGATAACGAGAATCGGACCGCTCTACGAACGATGCAGGTAACGAAGTAGCTTCGGCCAACTTTGGTGCTACGTACTCTCCGCATATATAAAGTTATGCGAGAACACTCTCGGCAAATTCTCTACCTTCCCTCTCCTCTCCTGTCCTCTCCTCTCCTCTCCTCCCGCCGACCTAACCACCCCCTCCTCTCTCTCTCTCTCTCTCTCTCTCTCTCTCTCTCTCTTTCTCTTTCTATCTCACTCTCGACGAAGTTTCCGGCGGAGGTTTTCGAGCTTGTTTCACGAGAGAACGATTTGTTCTATGAACAAGGCTCGTGGCTGCTTGCCTGTTTCGTACGAGGCACGCGTTTTCATATTGGAAATTATATGGCCTCTCTTGAAAAATTTTCATTATAATTATTTTTTATTTAATAATCGTAAAGAGGGTTTAATTTCTCTCTCTTTCTCTTTCTCTCTCTCTCTCTCTCTCTCTCTCTCTCTCCTTGACTCTTTCTCTTTTTATTTATTTCTTTATTTCTTTCTTTCTTGCTTTGTCCTTTCGAAATAATATCAGTCAGTCATTTAGTTTTAACAGAAACGCTGACGGTCTGAACACGATACGATATCGCCTGAAATTACTGCAAAGATCTTCGAAATGCGAGTATATAATATCTCGTAGGAATTATTAATATCGCACGTACGGTGTCAACGTTTATGAGAATAATCATTCTCATTCGATCTGAGAATTTCATCAATCGGTTTATTATAAGTGTAACTCGGTTGGACAAATGACAACGATTAAAATATATTTATTTATTAAATTCTTGTTTAATTTTATTTTAATTATCATTAATATAATTTTATAGATTAGATTAATCCAATTAACGATCTATACAATACTTGTATAATCTCGTACGAATATATCATTTTAGATTTCATAAATGTGTTATTCATTTATAAGAAAGATTATCTTCGAAAGTGATCTCTATTAGAATATTGATCGTTTAAGAATTATGTTCGGTTAATGACGAAAGACGAAAAGAAAAAAAAACAAAAAAAAAAAACAAAAAAAAAAATAAAAAAAAAGGGAAGAAAAAACGAAAGGAAACAAAAATAATTAAATGAAGTCGAATCGATGAACGAGGGTTATTTTTTTTTTCTTTTTTTTTTTTTTTTTTTTTAACATCAAATTCGTGAATTAGAAGAAATTAGCACAGAGCAGCAGTGCAGATAAGGGGAGGTGGGGTAGGGAGGGGGGGGGGGGTGAGGGGTTAAATCGGCTTAACGGTTGTTTCTGAACAAACTCAAGTTCATTATAGTTCAGAGAACTGTAACCCGTAACGCGGTGGTTCACGATGGTAAAGAGTCTCTCTTTCTCGTTAGAGCCACAACGTTGGTGTTAGAGTAAATTTTGCGGGTAGGAACGCAGGTGCGATTATACCGTGTGACGCTCGTAAACTTAACGATTGTTAGGCAGCTCTCGATTGGATTCCCTCGATTTTTTTTTTTTTTTTCTTTATATTTCTCTATTTTTCTATCTATCTATCTATCTATCTATCTATCTATCTATCTAACTGTCAAACGTACACAGCTTCGATTTATATCCCAATGCGAAGCCTTTGATGGAGACAACGATACATTGCTTTGTCCACTTCGATGATGAAAAAAGGGAGGAAAAAAAAAAAAAGAAAGAAAGAAAGAAGAAAAGAAGGAAAGAAAGAAAGAAAGAAAGGAGGAAAGAAAAAGATAAACTATATTACATTTGTCGATTTCATTCGCTCTCGACTATTATTTTCTTTCTCTTTCTTTTTTCTTACTTTTCCCTTATTTCTAATGCATAATAATTTTTATTGTTCATTTACAGAATAATATATATATATATATATATATATACATTTATATAATGCAGAACGTTTATATAAATGCAGAAAAAAGAATTTCTTTTCCTTTTACGTTAACAACGAGACATCATTAAAAAAAACCGCGAACCGTCGTTCAAGATTGAGATCATTTTGTATTTATTTATTTTTATTTCTTTTTCTTTTTTTTTTTTTTGTAATTTCTTTTTCTTTTTTTTTTTTACATCGTTCCTCCCACAACGACGACGACGACGACGACGACGACGAAGACCGACGATCGACGACGATAACGACAAGGAAAAGGACGATACAGAGAAAAAGAAAAAAAGTTTCTTCGAGCTTTCCCTTTTTCTTTTTTTTCTTTCCTTTTCTTTTTTTTCTCTCTTTTTCTTTTTTCTTTTTTTTTTCGAACCCATCGAATTGTCGTCGCGAGTTATGTCAAAATGGAACCGACAGATGGAACAAAGAACGAAGAAAAGCAACGTCAAAAGCGATCGGAGTGAAAGAGAAATGCTCTATTCAAAGCTTTTCCCTATTCACGCCTGGTACGAACCGAGGTGGCTTAGCTTTTTCGCGTTCTCTAACATCTACGCTACGTACACATGCAGAGGAAATCAATCCCATGGATTATATCAACGCCAACATCGCATTTCGTCGAAAAAATTTTCTATTTGTTTTATGTTCATGTATGTATGTATATCTGTATGTCTGTATGTCTGTATGTCTATATGTCTGTATGTATGTACGTACGTACGTAGATATGTATGTATGTATGTATATATGTGTGTGTGTGTGTATTCCTTTTTTTCCCTTTTTTTTCCCTTTTTTTTTGTCTCAATTAATCTCCGTTCAAAATGAGAGGAAGAGAGAGAGAGAGAGAGAGAGAGAGAGAGAGAGAGAGAAAGGTAGGATATGAATCAGTTTAACTTTTTATTTCTACGAAATGAAATTGAAATTCCATAGAGACAGTTGGAAGATTTGGAAAAAAAAAAAGAAAAAAAAAGAAAAAAAAAAAAAAAAAAAAAAAAGTATTAATACACCTAGACGAATTAATATCGATTTAATTATTATATAAAGAAATTATATTCTTTTGCAATCACGTATATAAATAGAACACATATGTACATAGATCGAGTACATATGTAAATGTCAATTTTGGCAGAGACACTGCCCATAATCATTTTACGCTTATTATTATTAAGGGAAAACTTTTATTTTTCAATGTTATAAGTATCAACGTGTAAACAAGAAAAAGCAAAGGATTGAAGTTGACGATCGAATCGATGAGTCTA
>NC_062200.1:3621874-3626874 GCF_912470025.1 Vespa velutina
GATGATGATGATAACAATGAGGAATAATAATGACGATGATGATAATGATAATAATAATGATGATGATGATGATGATAATGATGATGATGATTATAATGATATAGATAATGTAGATGATAATGAAGAAAATGAGATAGAATAAAAAGAAGAAGAAGAAGAAGAAGAAGAAGAAGAAGAAGAAAAAATACTAGGACAGGCTAGACGTATATATATTTGTGTATGTATAGGTATATATATATAATTATATATATATATATATATACATATATATACATATATATAAATATATATATATATATATATAATAAAAAAGAAGAAGAAGAAGAAGTAGAAGAATTAGAATGAGAAGAAAAAGAAGAAATAGGATGAGAAGGAGAAGGACAAGATGAGAAGAAGGATGATCACCTTGGCATTTTCCGTCGACGATATAAAAAATGTAGGTATATGTGTTTGATGATCTCTTATCTTATATCTTTGATCTCCTTGATCATAACTTTGTACTGGGACATGAAACGTCACAGAACGCGTCGTACCACGATAATATTAAAAGGATCGTTCTTGATCCTCGTCATCCTGCAAGCTCTAAACACGAAATAGATATAACTCAATTTTTCTTTCAAAATGTTCTTTTCTTTTTCTTTGTTCTTTCTCTCTCTCTCTCTCTCTCTCTCTCTCTCTCTCTCTCTCTCTTTCTTTCTTTCTTTCCTTTTTCCTTTCTCTTCTCTCTTTTTTTCCTTTCTAATTTCTTCCTTCTTTCTTCCTTCTTTCTTCTTTTTTTTTTTATCTTCTTATCTTACTTCTTATCTTCTATTTCGATTTGTTTATTCGTATGAAGAAGCCTAAGAAGATACGAAGATCGTATATGCTCGAAAGAGAACGAACTTGTCCGAAGACGACGAAATTACAGACTCTCACGATGGACTCCCCGCGAACGCGCGGCGACGACTGATCGACGATCGAGCGTCTATGCTCGAGCACATGGCCGCGCGCGCGAGCGCGAACTTCCATCCCACCTCCCACCAATCTCCTCGCCAATACTACACGCACTTATACACGCGTACTCTCTCTCTCTCTCTCTCTCTCTCTCTCTCTCTCTCTCTCTCTCTCTCTCTCTCTCTCTCTCTCTCTCTCTCTGTCTGTTTGTCTCTCTTTCTCTCTCTTTATCTGTATGTTGTTCTCTCTTGCTCTATGTGCGTATCATTACGTACAAACTAGACACGATGTCCCACGTCCACGACCCCTCCCCTTCATCCCTCCTTGGTAAACGCATTTTCATTGTGTTTTGAGCCTTTTAAATCATTGGCTCCTTCCCTTTTGCGGTACACGATTTTGTTTCTGAAAATATTCACCCAGAGAAATCAGGGAACTTCAATATTTGAACTCCTTCCAAATCAAGAATTTTCATTTTTCATTTGCGAAATTCTAATCGTAATGTTAGATAATCAAGGAATTCATCGCTTGTTTAAATTTTATATATATATATATATATATATATATATATATATAAATTTTCTATTAATAAAATGGATAATATTGTATGGAAAATATTTCTACACGGTTAAAATATGAATTAATCGAAAAATATCGAAAGATATTAATGAATAAATTTTGATTGACGAATGAGAATAAGAAATAACGTATTGAAATAACACGTATGCATTTCTTGGAACTTTAACTGATATAGAATGTTAACTAATATAGAAAATTTTGGATCGTAAAATATTGAAGTATGATTGGAAAACATTCAAGTTATTGAATAAGAGGAAAATATCGTAACCAGATCAGATTGCCAATAGTCAGGGGGTAGGAGTGGGGGATGGGAGGGGAGGAAAGGATCGGAGAAAGCACTCGAAGTAAGAAAGATTTCGAATTATTAAAGTTATCGGTTTGACGATAGAATTTTGCCAAAGAGCAAGACAATACGATATTGTTTTATATATATATTTTTTTTTTCTTTTTCTTTTTCTTTTTCTTTTTTTTTTTTTTGTTCTTTGAAAATTCACAAAGAAATTCAATTCCCCTATTACACTCCATTTTCAAAGTTTGCCCCTGTTGATGGAGAAGATCTCTACTCTCGGGCTATTTGCTATCATCATATTTCTATGCCGTTAGGTGAAAGAGGATTTGTGCTTTCATAGACACGATCCATCTACCACCTTGACAGTTAAGAGAAAGAGACAGAATGGTACGCGCACCAGTTGTATCTTAATGAACTATAATAATTGAGAGAGGAAGTTAGATTTGTCTTTTCTACGTTAGTCTTTGCCAAAGTTCTAACAATAAATTGAAATAAATCTTTTGAATTCTCTAGTTAATGATACTCTTAAATTATATATATATGTATATATAAATACATATTTACATATATATATATATATATATATATTATATAAAAAGCATTTAATAAGAAACAATACAGCATACAGATAAAGCTATAAACTACTGTTACTACTACTACTACTAATAATAATAATAATAATAATAATAATAATAATAATAACAATAACAACAACAACAACAACAACAACAACAACAACAAATCCTAAGACGTACTTTTAAGTATTTGCAGTGTAGATAATTTAGTACAAAAAAAGAACGGAAAAAAAGGGAAAAAAGGGGGAAAAAAGTAAGCAGCTTTGAAGCTTTTCTTCGTCGAGAAGGAGCACCCTTTTTTTTTCTTTTTTTTTTTTTTTTTTTTTTTTTTTTTTTAACGCACTTGTAGAAAAAGTAAGAGACCCAAGGAGAACTTCGTGAAAGAGACGAAACCTCTTTTTTTTCGGGAAAGGGGGACGGGAATAATTCGTACACCGACGTCAAAGACTTTTAACCGACTTGTAACAATATATGTGTTGTGTAAAAAAACATAGAGTGAGAGAGAGAGAGAGAGAGAGACTCTTTCAGTGTTCACCTATAAATCCGTAAGATGCCGTCATGCGAAGATCGTTAAGAAAAATACGTGCTTCGATGAGATGAGGTAAGGCAAAGATGAAAGCGGCATACTCGAAAGTGTAGATATATAGTATATAAATGTTGAGAAGTTGGATGACGTTGGTCATCCTCTACGTCATCGAGAAAAATCTTAAGTGCTATGTCCAATGTGTTTCGTACTAGTCTACGAAACTAGACGACTATAGACGAATATTTCTCTCGTTCCTTCGTATCCCTTCTAAATCCTTGATTTCAATCAAAATTCTGACGATACCGAAGTCATCGATCGACGTTCTTTCTTTTTGCGAAAATGTGTTCTTTAATGTTAAAAAAAAAAAAAAAAAAAAAAAAAAAGATCTTTTACTTCTTATCAATATTATCAAGCAAAATCTAGAGAAAACTATGTTTTAATTAACGAAGAAAAAGATAGAGTTTATCACTTTGATCCTAAAGTCGTATTAATATTTGTTCTATACGATGGAATCTCTTAAAATTTATAATTCAAACAATTATAAAAACAGTAATAATAATGATACCAGAAGATGAAGTCTAGATTCCTTTGAAGATTATTCAAATACACGATAATATCGCTTAACTATAGATAAGAGATCGAAACGTTTTGATTGTAGATTAAATTTACAGATTATTTATTTTTATACATATATATCTTTGAATCTGAAAACTGAATCAATTAACGTTGAAACAGAAGCGAATAAGGTTACTTCATTTTGTTTAATAAATGAATATCTCGATTGAATTTCTTAGAAAAGATAATAATGAAACATTTTGAATGATGTACTCTTTAAAGAATCTAAGTACTGTTCTTCTACTAACAATGGATTCGAAAAATCGTTCCCATTAAATATAAATTATGATGGAACGATTTAAAACTTATGATAAGTTTTTGATCTTTCTCTAATTTCAGAAACAATTTCTATTTCGCAATAATCACAACGAAGTTAACATAATGCAAATGGTATCGGGCGCATCGTATCGAAGTTATTTCTATTAGAGAAAAACTTTTAACGATACTCTGTAACTCTTTGCGAGAATATATTATTCATAAGAATGATCATTTAAAACGCGCGTAAGCATAACTTGACGTAACGTTCGACGTTTCAACGACAATACCAAGAATCTCATCGGTAGTAGTGACTCGTTCGTTCGTTCGTTCGAGGATTGATGAAAATAGGAAATTCTAACCGGCTCGACGATAAATCGTCGTTGTCGTCGTGGTTTGAGTTATAAGAAGGATTAAAAATTGTGCCGCAGGGAAGTTGGCTTAGCGGAAATGCAACGTAGAGAAGTAAAGGGGGCTCGGCTTAAACGCGATTCTGATTCTGGATCCCCTTTACCGGAGTGCTGGAGTGAACATTGAATCTCTGGTTTCCCAGATGATTCGGCACTTTCAGCTTCTTCTTCGTTCGTCGAGTTGATTTATTCTATTTTTCTTTTTTTCTCTCTTTTTCTTTTTTTTCTCTCTCTTTTTTCCCCTTTCTTTTCTCGTTATTTCCTCGACAAAATTCTAATTCTGCGAAAGGAATAAATGTCATAATTGCTTTAATCAAAAGCCAAAGTCAAGGAATCAATGTGAAGGGAGGAAAAGAAAAGAAAAGAAAAAAAAAAGAAAAGAAAAAAGAAAAGAAAAAATAGAAAAACGTACAACGTACGTAAATTACAAAATGTTATTATTGTTATTGTTATTGTTGTTGTTGTTGTTATTGTTATTGTTATTGTTGCAGGCCGAACTATATTCGTGTTTTATTCAACGAAGCGAGAACAATAATTGAACGAGGTGTCGGTGAAGCGTATCCAGGTAGGAGCGACGAGAAATACGACAAAGCCCTTCAATAAATAGGACAACATATAAAGCATCAATAGTATGCAGTTACAACGGTTTACTGTAAATCTACACTATAGGGAGAAGTTCGATGAATCCCACGATAGATTTTAATTAAATTTCCGCGGGGCTCGTCTAAACGTTGGCTCTTCTTCTCACGATCGAACTCGCGAGACTCTAACGTTCATCGTAAAACTAGACACACGTATATACACATACACACACACATACA
>NC_062200.1:3631874-3669374 GCF_912470025.1 Vespa velutina
ATCATGATCTCGTAAAGCCGCGGAAATGTATAATACATACGCATACATCTATCTTTCTCTCACTGCCTCTCTTTCTCTCTTTCTCTCTTTCTCTCTCTTTCTGAAAATATATCGATGTGTTCCAAGTTTTTGGAAAGATCAAGGTCTCAATGATTTTGCCAAGAATTGGAAATTAACATTAATCTGTTAAACAGAAAATAATAAATTAATGCGTCCCGAACATTCAATTTATCTCATTGATGAAGGAATAAATAAATAATTTTTTTCTTTTTATTTTTTTCGCTTCAAAAAATAAAAAAAGAAAAAAAAGAAAAAGAAGAAGAAGTAGCGAGAAAAAAAGGGAAGAAAAAATATTATATGTCTCGACACATCGGGATTATTTTACGATTTCTTAAATTATTCAATCTTCTCTATCTTCGTCCCAACCAATTTATTATTAATCATTTAATAAATTATATGTCAAACGTAGAAAAGAAAAAAAAGAACATATGAAAACAAAATATATATAAATAATATATATATATACAAAAAAAAAAAAATATATATATATATATTCATAAATTTTTGGTATTGATTGTTAACGTTTCGTTTTAAGACAAGTTAAAAATGATATAATAAGAACAAAATTAAAAGTATCATAGTCAGTCGGTGATAATAATAAAAATAAATTTCGCATGTTCATCTATTCAATGATAAGAAGAAAATCTTCCAAGGTTAATAGGTTAACATTAATAATAATAATAAAAACGTCGAGATGAAATAACGATCGATATAATTACTCGACTGGATCGTTTTCAAGATCAAAGAATATCATTAACTCTTTCGATCATTTCAACTCGACATTGACACGTTCTTGGAGAAATTATGCACGTGCATACTGATATTGAATCAATATCCCACCATCATTCTATATTCTTCCTATGAAACGATTAGTTAAAATCAATAAGATCAAAAATAATGCCATTGTATAAATGGACTGGCTGATTATTCGTTCGTTTGATATGAGGGAGAAAAATTTTCCCCAAAAAAAAAAGAAAAAAAAAAGAGAGAGAGAGAGAGAGAGAGAGAAATGTTTTACAGACGATTTCAATGCGGTCTGTAATTTTTTTCTAATGATTGGAAAAGAATTGAATTTGGCAAAATAAAAAAAATAAAAAAATAAAAAAGTAAAAGAACAAAAGAATGAGAGAGAGAGAGAGAGAGAGAGAAAGAAAGAAAAAAAAGGAGAGAAAGAGAGAGAGAACAAATGCTCTAAAACCATCGAATCGATTAAAGATCAATTTTGCTCACGGCTAATTTCGAAATATATATATATATATATATGTATATACAATAGATATATAGATAAATACATAGATGCCTATATACATATGTATATTTAAATACATCGACGAGAATGTCTTCCCAGAGGCAAAAGACGCGATACAGAAATAGTCGAACGCAAGAAACAAGTTTGAAGCCGACGCACAACTAGCAAGGCTCTTTCACGTCGCTTAGAACACGTTTGCGCATACCTACCGTTCGCGAGACCGCGACGGTACGACTGCGGTGATAATTATAAACCAACATAGAACACGAAAGACAGAGACAGAAAGATAGAAAGAACGAGAGAGAGAGAGAGAGGGAGAGAGAAAGAGAGGGAGAGGGATAGAACAAGCAATGTTCGTCCCAAACCGTTTCTTTCTATGTCGATTTTTTCCTCCATTATCCTTTTATTCGTTCGTTTAACTACTCCATTTACGTTTTTACGAGTTTTGTTAACAAAGAAGAAGAGAGAGAGGGAAAAAAAAAGTAGAAGAAGAAGAAGAAGAAGAAGAAAAAAAAGCAAACAAATGGAGAAAAAAAGAAGTGAATAAATTAAAAAAACAACAACAAATTCGTACGAATATCGTGAAAATTAACGTGAAATGTTTTCAAGCATTAAAAACAGAGATGGGAGAAATAAAAAGGATCGCGTTCTCCATTTTTCTTTTTTTTTTTTTTTTTCTCTTTTTTTGTTCTTGTTTTGCCTTGTTTTGTCTTTTCTATTTTTTTTTTTTTTTCCTTTTCTCTTCTTCCTTTTCATTCTTATTATACATCACGTGTTTTTTTGATTTATAACACTACGACGTGTTTTCAGGAAATATGAAAAAAAAAGAAAAAAAGAAGAAAAAAAGAAGAAAGAAAGAAAGAAAGAAAGAAAGAAAAGTATAAGGAGTACAAAGAAATTAACAAAAGTAACAAGAAGAAAATAAATAAATAAATAAAAGAAGATAAAAATATAATAATATAATATCATTCGTCGTTAATTTAATGTACTACTAATAATAGCGTATGATCTCGAGGTGAGAAAATAATACTTCAATTAAAATCGTCCTTGTACGCGATGAAAATACCGTCTACACGATGAAATAATGAAAAGGATCGATTTCGGTACGACAAACGACAAGAGAAACATTTCGTGCAAGGATGGCTCGTAAGATTTTAAAAACCGGTAGACAACGCTTTAGAATCGTTTTATCGTGCGAAAATAAAAATCCTCTTTCCCGTTAAGGACGACGAGCTGAACGAGAAAGTATTCATTAAAACGTTTACGATCCGTACAATCTAACCGAGATAGTCTTGTTTAAAATGTTATCGTTCTTTCTTTCTTTTTTTTTTCTTTTTTTTTTTTTTGTCTTATTTTGTGCATCCCACAGATCTGTTCGCCATGATCCAACTTACTTTTCTCGACATAATACGGGATGTTATTGAAACGTTCATTAAAGATATCATCAAAATTATCAACAGTGATAATAGAAACGAATTGATAGTTTTTAAAATGATTCTTTTTCTTTCTTCTAGTTTTTCTTTTTTTTCGTTTTTGTTTTTTTTTTTTTTTTTTTTTTTTTTTTTTTTTCGTTTTTTTGAAACTGTTCAATCAAATTGTAAAAAAAACGGATACTAGAAAAAGTCAGGAGAAAGAGTCAATCAATTTTTTTTCAAAAATACCTTCCAAATATCTCCGATCTATTTTGCGATATTTGAAATAAGTAAATTAATCGATATAAAGAAACAGAGAAAGAAAGAAAGAAAGAAAGAAAGAAAGAAAGAAAGAAAGAAAGAAAAATATGTCATTAATTTATAAATATATAAATTAAATTCAAATTTTTAACTTTGACTTTAATTTTAACAATAATTTTGACGTGGATAGCGTTGAAGGTAAAAGAGCTCTTCACGTTTCACGTAGAAATTTATAGCGATTGTATCTTCGAAAAGTTTCCGATCACGTGACACCGTTAGAAAAACACACAGACAGTATATTATGCGGCTGCTAGGTTTTAAAGTTATCTTCGTTCTACGTCCGATCGAATTGAGAGCTACTCGCCCGTGAATATCCGTGAATTATATACCCCGAACGATATACATATTGCCTAGGAGTTTAGCTTATCGCGCCCGTACGCGTTTAACGCTTGCCCATCGATTTCACACACGACGATCGACGAGCATTCACATCCTTTCCGAGAGGGGTAGAATGATCGAGGATCGAGTCGAGTCATTCAGATTAGGAACTCTTTTTGCCTTTTCTTTCTTTCTTTTTCTTTTTTTTTTTTTTTCTTTTTTTTTTTTTGCGATCTTCCGATATGACTCGGAGGAAATGAAAAGAAAAAAAAGAAAGAGAAGAAGAAAATGAAAGGGAGAAAAAAAATGGAAAAGTAAACAAAAGAGAAGGAGAATTGTCCGAGGTTTCGTACATATGATCTTTGGAGAAAAAAAAAAAGAAAAAGGAAAAAAAAAAAAGAAGAAAGAAATCAATACATCATATTTTTATTCTCCGTCTCAATAAGATGACCGTGTCATTGAGCCACGTGTACGACGAAATTTTATCATATTTTCAAACGAATCCTTTTTGATAAGGTACGAGATTGTTTTTTTCTTTTCTTTTTTCTTTTACTTTCTTTTATTTATTTATTTTTTTATTTTTTTATTTTTTTTTCGAAGAAAAGGAATCCTCTTTCATTTCGGTATTTTAATATCCACACTTTTTGTAATATCATTTAAGAAAGATAGGATCTTAGAAATGATAGGATAGAATATAGAAAAGAAATAGGATTTTGGTCGAGAGCCGACTTTTAATTGGGACAAATTTGTTATTCCTTTATTATCAAATGAAAAAAGAATTTAACGTAGGATGTGATTTAAGAAATGTAAACAATTCAAATGATTATTGTCCCGTTGATTTTATAATTGATAAAATTGGCATTAACGATGGATCAATACTAGATGACACACAATTTCACCGACAAGGAAGAGGACGACGCATAGCCAGCTCCAACTGTGGTTTATTTCGAGCTTTAGTTGATGCACAGTGACTTGGAATGGTAGACACGAATGCACACAGGCACAGCACGATTGTGAACGTGCACACGCTAACATATAAAGGGATAGGATTATTTAGTGGTCAGTAAAGCGTAATAAACCCAACGTTTCTACTTATTATAACGCTCGTGACGGAAGGACAATAAATATCTTGATTTTACTGTGCTACATCGGTACTATTCAATATGTGTATACATGTGCGTGTCTTGTCTATCTCTATGTGTGTTTGTACACGCGCGCTAGTGTGCACAGAATAATACATTTGCACCTGTTAAAAACGACCTATCCGACGTCGCCGGTTATAAAAGCAACTCTTAGGCGTCTAAAAGTCCGATCGACAGAACAGCAAATGTGTATTTTAAAACGTGAAACTATTGGGCAGACTACCCTCATGGACATATACCTCCTAACATTAAAAACATTATGTATAAATATATATATATATATATATATATATATATACACACGTGCATTTAAATTAGATTGCTTGCACAGGGTCTATAAGAAATTCATTGATGTGACAAATTAAAATTCGATGATCATTGATGTCGATGGACAAGAAAAAGAAAGAAATAAGAAGAAGAAGAAGAAGAAGAAGAAGAAGAAGAAGAAAGAAAAAAGAAAAAAGACAGAAATGAGGGTAAGTTACACAGGGCACCTGTTCAACCTGATACAAATCATAAGTAATATATATCTTGGCGAGGTAGGAAATGATTAACGTGGTTAAAAAAAAAAAAAAAACAAGAAAAACAAGAAAAAAGAAGAAAAAAAAGGTGAAAAAAAAGGGTACATTTCCTGAACACGAGATGAGATAAGATTCGCGTGAAATACATTTACGAGGATAGCACGTGGTGGTCATTTATAAAATGTTTATGTATCCCAATCCATCGCGCAATTCCAGAACTAGCAATATAAGTTCTTCCCTCTCTTTCCTCTTCATCTTCCCTTTAAGACTCCATAAACGATAAAAATTCGATAAGTATGTTATCAGATAAGTACGATGGAAGAACGATGGAAAATATCAAAAAAAAAAGAAAAAAAAAGAAAAAAAGAATTATTTAAAAAAACGTACGTTTCCTTAACAGAGAGAGTGAGAGAGAGAGAGAGAGAGAGAGAGAGGAAAAAAATAATGAAAAAAATTAAAAAATTACAAAAAAAAATTAAAAAAAAAAAAAAAGAGAAAAAAGACAAGAACAAAGGAAAAGAAGAAGAAGAAGAAAAAGAAGATACCCCCTTTTTCGAGATGATCTGTTATGTTCGTAGAAGTTGATTCGTAGTAAAGTAACTGTGAATCGAGTCTAATACGTCCCAGGAGAAGCTTTTGACCGGCACAAAACGCGAGTTATTTGCGGCCGAGCGGCTAGCACGCTCGTCTTCCGAAGTGATTGATCGTTCGCCTCGCTGCACCGTGACTTCTTAGCCCCACCTTCTCTCTCTCTCTCTCTCTCTCTCTCTCTCTCTCTCTCTCTCTCTGTCTCTTTCTTTCTCTCTTTCTGATCTCCAATTTTCTTTCCTTATCCTTCGTAGACTCAAACTATACTTCTTCTTCTTCTTCTTCTTCTTCTTCTTCATCTTCTTCTTCTTCTTCTTCTTCGTCGGCTTGCCTAGTAAAACGACGGCTCACATAGAAATTGTCAGTGTGAACGTACATTTATGTATATATGTATGTATGTATATAAAAGCCACAGAAAGAGAAAGAGAAATATATATATATATATATATATATATATATATATATATACATAGAGAGAGAGAGAGAGAGAGAGAGAGAGAGAGAGTGAGAGAGAAATTTTCTCTATTTCTCTTGCGGACAACCACGCCATGGGATATTTTCAGAAGCGTCGCTGCGACAGAGCACATTGTGTCTCATTGCAAGCGGCGTTTTATCTTAACACCGTTCGTTATAACAGGGAATAACATAGTTTGAAAGTGAAAAAGTCATCACCTCGTTTTACCTATGCAATATCCTACCTATTTATCGGTCATCCCCAATTGGATATTTGCGATATAACTTAAATATTTACGAGACACCACTGGTATCCTTCTCACGTGTGTATTTCTTTTCTTTATCTTTTGCTCCTAATCAGAAGCTAGAATAAATTTCGATCGGATCATACGATATAAATATTATAATAATCAAACGTTTTTAATGATCAAATATATTTTCATAGTTCTTTATAATCCTGTTAATGTTCTCATATAAATAATAAAAAGTATTGATAAAATAGAATACGTCGTTTAATACGTTTAACATTGTTGCGACTAAAGCTCTATATAAGTCCTCATTGTCGTGAAATGTCGCAAAACTAAATTACGAGCAAGTGTAAAATTTTAAGAAAAAGAAATAAAAAATATATATATATATATACATACATACATATATATGTATGTATATACATATATATATATATACATATGTATGTATGTATGTATGTATGTATGTATGTATATATAATTGAGAAGACTTACCTCCTCGTCGGACGGTGGTTCTTCGTAGTCCGAAAGGGTGTCCTTGAAGACGAAAATGCATTCCGACGGTTCCAATTGGCGAGCGTTGCCAAATTGAGTTTGTCCGTCGGTTGCCTGACTCGGCCCGGTCGTTTCCACCATCTTCGGTAATTTATCAACTGGCGACGTACGTTGCTCCTTACGTCGCCACAAATTCAAACCTAATAAGTTTCTCAGCACAGACGTTCGCCAGATGTATTGACGTTGAATTACTCGTTCAGATCTCTGAAAGAAAAAAGGAAAAAAAAAATAAAAAAAAAAAAAAAAAGAAAATACGTGACGTTTATGTTTATCCGTGATTGCTTACGTTGGCGCGCGTTTCACATTTAAAATTCCCGCCTATAATTTGAAGAGTTCATTTGCTATTACGGACGTGCATTAATTCGAATCATATAAAATATTTTTTTCTGTACTTTAACATACTTTATTTATATATATATATAATATATATATATACATATAAACGTATATATATACACATGTTTATTTTATTTTCTATATTTATGTAATAGCATTGAAAAATACACGTGATATTAGAGACATTTATTGTATCTGTGAAACTATTAAGTTTAAGGTTATGTTCAATAACGACCGGTTTGCTATTAATAGAATTTATTGAATATTCCATTTTATTGTAACTCCAAATGAAAAATCATTTTATTCAACTTCATTTAAATTTGTACGAACGATAGAACGTTCTTCTCACACATTATTTCGATAACAATATGTAACATGTTTTCAATTTTTACGAAGACCATATAATATACAAACGATGAATCAATGAACATTTACTTACCGAAATACAGTGAACAGTTAAGTTGAAAATATTTCGGAATTGTGTCTGATTGTAAATACTTCTCACTTCTAAATTATACAAATTTATATACCACAGCAAATTTCGATTAACATTCCACTTGTAAAAAGATACCGACATTATAAAAACTTCACTCCGCAATGAATAGCCCTGCCATCTAGCGGAAGAAATATGTTACACGACTATTTCTTTGAATCGTCGATACAGAGAATCAACGCATAAAGAACAAAAGATAATGCGTGTGCCATCTGCCGGCTCTATGTAATATTAAATTTACAAAACTATTAGTGCACATATCTCGCTAGATGCATCCATCTTGCAGTGATTCGTGCTAAATACGATGTCTGTTTGCCTTTGTTTTACGACAAAAGAATAAAGAATAATAAATATAATTAATACATGATAATTATTATATAAATTTGTGAATTTAAAAAAATTATCGTCAAATTTAATTATATCTTATTCATTTACCTATACAAGTATTATTGATAATGTAAAGTATTAATACTTTAGTGTTTAATCATAATTGAATTGAAGGGATTTAGAAAATTAATTAGAAATTAATTAAAATATGCAGCCATTCGCTCGATAGTACTTGCGTTAGGTGATTTACCATTAAATTTCAATACATCGCAAATACTATCGACCCAGGTCTCACTACGTGGAAGTTGCTGCATGTGGAGACCCACGGGCTAACGGTGATTCTAATTTACTCTAAAATCCGCGTTCCGCGATACCGATCCTTTATGCCTTCCGCTTCGGACATCTAGGGCGACTTAGCTAACAGGAGGTATATAGCCTTAGCTACAGGGACCCCACTTACAGAGAGCTTTACCGTTCGACACACTCGCCTCGGGCATAACGGATTAATAAGCACATCTGAATTCGTGCTTCCGAATTTCGAACAATCAAAGCGCATTAATCGCGTTCACGACACTCACGTGTATTATGATTACGTAGATTCTACTGTTAAATCCAAATTCGCGAAGTAATCTAATAGAAATATTGAAGAAATAAAACAAAGTCCCCGGTAGGACTTTTAATCGCGCACGCGAACATTTACGTGTGTGTTAGAATAACGGTGACTCTAAGTTGAAATCCGAAGTGACATGAGTTAACCAGTATTATGACTCTCGATGATATTTGGTCGAGGGATTTTCCCCCGCTTACAAATAACATGATCGCCATAATGTTGATCAGCTACATGTACTACACTACTAGGTGACACCGTTCGCGCACCCCGAATTTCAACACTAAACGGAAGTCCATGATAGGACTTTTAATCGCGCCCGGACACCCACGCAAATGTTCGGAAAACGGTGACTCTACTCTAAATAAACTAATCGAATATTCGAGCAAACAAAACGAAGTCCCCGGTAGGACTTTTAATCGCGCACGCGAACACTCACGTGAGTGTTAGAATAACGGTGACTCTAAGTTGAAATCCAAAGTGACATAAGTTAACCGGTATTTTGACTTTCGATGTTATTTGGTCGAGGGATTTTCCCCCGCTTACAAATAAGAGGACTGTCATTACATCGGCTAGCTACATGTACAGCACTACAAGGCAAGCCGTTCGCGCACCCCGAATTTCAACACTAAACGGAAGTCCATGATAGGACTTTTAATCGCGCCCGGACACCCACGCAAGTATTCGGAAAACGGTGACTCTACTCTAAAAAAAACGCGTTCGCGAGGTAATCTAATCGAATATTCGAGCAAATATAAACGAAGTCCCCGGTAGGACTTTTAAGTCGCGCCCGCGTACATTCACGTGAGTGTTAGAAAAACGGTGACTCTACTCTAAATTCGCGTTTTCGATTCGAACAATCAAACGAAGTTTAATCGCGCCCGAGAACACCCACGCCTGTGCCCGCCGACACGCGCGCCAATGTTCTTCCTATCCTTCCCGTATTCGCGCGTAAAAATCGATGATGAATCGGTGATCCAGACTGGAGAAAACGAAGAAACGGAGAAAATATGAGAAAGAAAAGAAAAGATAGACGAGGCCCTCGCGCACATCACAATATTGCTCGATGATCCCTCTATGATCCCTGAAAAATAAAAACAGAAAGAGACAAAATATGAGAAATAAAAGAGATCTAGAGAAAGAAAAGCAATCAATAAAAGCTATAACAGCCAGCATAGAAGCCCATACCCATTGATTTTTTAATCGCGAGTGTTAGAAAAACGGTAACTGTACTCCAAAAATCGCATTCGCGCGATAAATCGAATTTACTTACATATAAAACGAAGTCCCCCATAAGACTTTTATCTGCACTGTGAACATCCACCGACGTTCTTCCTATTCTCCTCGTATTCGCGTGTAAAAATCGATGATGAATCGATCCATGCAACGATGTTTCCGACCGCAGATGAATCCATTCCTCGATGGTCTATACTGGAAAAGAAGAAGCTAAGGAGAAAATAAGATAAAGAAAGAAAATATATAAAATAAAACATAATATATATATATATAGATTATAAATAGAATATAATAGAAAATAAATATATATAAATAAATAAGAAAGCTAGAGAGAGAAACGAAGAAAGAAGCAGCTCTGCACGATGCTGAAGAAGCATTCCGCATCATCCCATGGGTCCCACCTAAGGCATATAAATTATAAATAATAAGAATATATTAATGACATCATTAAAAACATATACATAATTAAAAAGAAATAACATAATTAAAATCTGAAAAGACATAATAAAAAGAAATAACATAATTAAAATCTGAAAAGACATAATAAAAAGAAATAACATAATTAAAATCTGAAAAGACATAATAAAAGAAATAACATAATTAAATTCTGAAAAGACATAATAAAAAGAAATAACATATTAATAACATAATTAAAAACATAATTAAAAACATAATTAAAGACAAAAAATATGAGATAGAAAAGAAAGCTACAGAAAGATAAGAAAATACAAGCAGCTCTAGACGATGCTGAAACAACAGTCCGCTTCATCTCATGGGTCCTACCTAATGCTTAAAAATTAAAATCAATAAGAATATATTAATAACCTAAAAACATAAAAACATAATTAAAAAGAAATAACAAATAAACATTAAAGAAACATAATTAAAAAGAGATAACATAAAAAAAATCTGAAAAGACATAATAAAAGAAAATAACATATTAATAACATAAGTAAAAACATAATTAAACATATTAACAATATAATTAAAAACATAATTAAATAAGAAAAATATTAGATAGAAAAGAGAACTGCAGAAAGATAAGAAAATAGAAGCAGCTTTAGACGATGCTGAGACAGTAACCCGCACAGAGGCCCACACCCATGGCCCCATCACATGGGTCCCACCCGAGACTATAAATCATAATTAATAAGAGTATGTTAATGAGAAAATTAAAAACATAAGTAAAAACGAAAAATATGAGATAGAAAAGAGAGCCGGAAAAAAAAAGAAAACAGTGCCCCAGAAAGAGAAGAAAGTAAAGTTTTACACGATGCTGAGACAGCAACCCGCACAGAGGCCCTCACCCATGGGCCCTTCCCATGGGTCCCACCCGAGATATATAGACAATAATTAATGAGAGTAAATTAGAATAAACAGAAATGACAGCAGACATAAAAGTATAATAGAAAAATTTCCTTTTCGTTTCTGTTAGAAATAATTGTACAATATATTTCTGTTATATTTCTTCTTTTGAAGAATTATTAACGATATAAAATGGAAATATGTTAATGTTTAGTTGGAATTAGATTGAAAAGATATTGGAAAAGTAATACAATATGCAGCCATTCGCTCGGTAATACTTGCATTTAAAAATTTACAATTAAACTTTGCAAATAATACCGACCCAGGTCTCACTACGTGGAAGTTGCTGCATGTGGAGACCCACGGACTGACGGTGACTCTACTCTAAAATCCGCGTTCCGCGATACCGATCCGCGATACCTTTCCGCTTCAATGCACTGGCTTCTTAACTAACAGGGTATGCGTAGCTTAGCTACAGCACACCTCTTACAGATAGCTCCACCGTTTGCACCGTCCGCTTCAGACATAACGGATTATTAAGCACATCCGAATTCGTGCTTTCCGAATTTCGAACAATCAAAGCGCACTCCTTAGAAATACTAATCGCGTCGCGACACTCACGTGTGTGTTATAATTACGTAGATTCTACTGTTAAGCCGAAATTCGCGAAGTACCCCCCTCGAAATATCGAAAAAATCAAACGAAGTCCACGGTAGGACCTTCAATCGCGCCCGAACACCCACGCGAGTGTTAGAAAAACGATGATTCTACTCTACAATTCGCGTTTTCGATTCGAACAATCAAACGTAATATAATCGCGCCCGAGAACACCCACGCCTGTGCCCGCCGACACGCGCGCCAGTGTTCTTCCTATCCTTCCCGTATTCGCGCTTAAAAATCGATGATGAATCCTGCCATGCGATGTATCATCCGGTCGCAGATGAAATTATCCCTCGATGATCTAACCTGGAAAAGAAGAAGCTAAAGGGAAAATAAGAGAAAGAAAAGAAACATAAAATAAAACATAATATAGACTATAAATAGAAAATAAATAAAATAAAAAAACATATATAAATAAATAAGAAAGCTAGAAAAAGAAATAAAAAAAGAGCTGCTCTGAACGATGCTGAAACAGCAGTCTGCACCATCCCATAGGTCCTACCTAAAGCTGTAAATCATAATTAATAAGCATATATTAAAAACATAATTAAAAACATAATTAAAAACATAATTAAAAACATAATTAAAAACATTATTAAAAACATTATTAAAAACATAATTAAAAACATAATTAAAAACATAATTGTACACATAATTAAATACATAATTAGAAAGAAACAACATAAATAAATATTAAGAATACATAATTAAAAGGAAATAACATATTGATAACATAATTGAAAACATAATTAAAAATTAAAAATATGAGATAGAAACGAGAGCCGGAGAAAGAAAAGAGAGCCCCAGAAAGAGAAGAATAGAGAGCCCCAAAAAGATAAAACAAGAGGAACAGTTCTATATGATGCTGAAACAGCAGCCCGCACAGAAGCCCTCCCCCACAGGCCCCACCCGTGGGTCCCACCCGAGATATATAAATGATAATCAATGAGAGTATATAAGAATAAATAGAAATGACAGTGGACATAAAAGAGAGATAGAAAAATTTTTATTTCATTTCTCTGAGAAATTATTGTACAATAGTTTTCCGCTATATTTCTTCTTTTGAAGTATTATTAGCTATATAAAATGAAAATATGTTAATGTTTAGTTGGAATTAGTTTGAAAAGATATTGGAAAAGTAATACAATATGCAGCCATTAGCTCGGTAATACTTGCATTTAAAAATTTACAATTAGTCTTTCCAAGTATTATCGACCCAGGTCTCACTACGTGGAAGTTGCTGCATGTGGAGACCCACGGACTGACGGTTACTCTACTCTAAAATCCGCGTACCGCGATACCGATCCGCGATACCTTTCCGCTTCAATGCACTGGCTTCTTAACTAACAGGGTATGCGTAGCTTAGCTACAGCACACCTCTTACAGATAGCTCCACCGTTTGCACCGTCCGCTTCAGACATAACGGATTATTAAGCACATCCGAATTCGTGCTTTCCGAATTTCGAACAAACAAAGCGCACTCCTTAGAAATACTAATCGCGTCGCGACACTCACGTGTGTGTTATAATTACGTAGATTCTACTGTTAAACCGAAATTCGCGAAGTACCCCCCTCGAAATATCGAAAAAATCAAACGAAGTCCACGGTAGGACCTTCAATCGCGCCCGAACACCCACGCGAGTGTTAGAAAAACGATGATTCTACTCTACAATTCGCGTTTTCGATTCGAACAATCAAACGTAATATAATCGCGCCCGAGAACACCCACGCCTGTGCCCGCCGACACGCGCGCCAATGTTCTTCCTATCCTTCCCGTATTCGCGCTTAAAAATCGATGATGAATCCTGCCATGTGATGTATCATCCGGTCGCTGTTGAACCTATCCCTCGATGACCTATACTGTAAAAGAAAAAGATTAAGAGGAAATAAAAGAACAAAAAAATACATAAAACAGAATAATATATATGTACATATATAAAATACAAATAGAAAATAAATATATATAAATAGATGAGACCTAGAAAAAGAAACAAGAGATGCAGCATTATAAATCATAATCAAAAACATAATCAAAAACATAATTAAACACATAATTAAATATATAATTAGAAAGAAACAACATAAATAAATATTAAAAATACATAAATAACATATTAATAACATAATTGAAAACATAATTAAAAATGAAAAATATGAGATAGAAACGAGAGCCGGATATAAAAAAGAGAGCCCCAGAAAGAGAAGAATAGAGAGCCCCAAAAAGATAAGACAAGAGAAACAGTTCTATATGATGCTGAGACAGCAACCCGCACAGAAGCCCTCCCCCACAGGCCCCACCCGTGGGTCCCACCCGAGATATGTAAAGGATAATCAATGAGAGTATATAAGAATAAATAGAAATGACAGTGGACATAAAAGAGAGATAGAAAAATTTTCTTTCCGTTTCTCTGAGAAATTATTGTACAATAGATTTCTGTTATATTTCTTCTTATGAAGTATTATTAGCTATATAAAATGAAAATATATTAATGTTTAGTTGGCATTAGATTGAAAAGATAATGGAAAAGTTGTACAATATGCAGCCATTTGCTCGATAATACTTGTATTATAAGATTTATAATTAGACTTTGCAAGTATTAACGACCCAGGTCTCACTACGTGGAAGTTGCTGCATGTGGAGACCCACGGGCTAACGGTGATTCTAATTTACTCTAAAATCCGCGTTCCGCGATACCGATCCCTTATGCCTTCCGCTTCGGACATCTAGGGCGACTTAGCTAACAGGAGGTATATAGCCTTAGCTACAGGGACCCCACTTACAGAGAGCTTTACCGTTCGACACACTCGCCTCGGGCATAATGGATTATTAAGCACATTCGAATTCGTGCTTCCGAATTTCGAACAATCAAAGCGCATTAATCGCGTTCACGACACTCACGTGTGTTATGATTACGTAGATTCTACTGTTAAATTCAAATTCGCGAAGTAATCTAATAGAAATGTTGAAGAAATAAAACAAAGTCCCCGGTAGGACTTTTAATCGCGCACGCGAACATTTACGTGTGTGTTAGAATAACGGTGACTCTAAGTTGAAATCCGAAGTGACATGAGTTAACCGGTATTATGACTCTCGATGATATTTGGTCGAGGGATTTTCCCCCGCTTACAAATAACATGATCGCCATAATGTTGATCAGCTACATGTACTACACTACTAGGTGACACCGTTCGCGCACCCCGAATTTCAACACTAAACGGAAGTCCATGATAGGACTTTTAATCGCGCCCGGACACCCACGCAAGTGTTCGGAAAACGGTGACTCTACTCTAAATAAACTAATCGAATATTCGAGCAAACAAAACGAAGTCCCCGGTAGGACTTTTAATCGCGCACACGAACACTCACGTGAGTGTTATAATAACGGTGACTCTAAGTTGAAATCCAAAGTGACATAAGTTAACCGGTATTTTGACTTTCGATGTTATTTGGGCGAGGGATTTTCCCCCGCTTACAAATAAGAGGACTGTCATAACATCGGCTAGCTACATGTACAGCACTACAAGGCAAGCCGTTCGCGCACCTCGAATTTCAACACTAAAACGAAGTCCATGATAGGACTTTTAATCGCGCCCGAACACCCACGCAAGTATTCGGAAAACGGTGACTCTACTCTAAAAAAACGCGTTCGCGAGGTAATCTAATCGAATATTCGAACAAATATAAACGAAGTCCCCGGTAGGACTTTTAAGTCGCGCCCGCGTTTATTCACGTGAGTGTTAGAAAAACGGTGACTCTACTCTAAATTCGCGTTTTCGATACGAACAATCAAACGAAGTTTAATCGCGCCCGAGAACACCCACGCCTGTGCACGCCGACACGCGCGCCAGTGTTCTTCCTATCCTTCCCGTATTCGCGCGTAAAAATCGATGATGAAGAATCGGTGATCCAGACCGGAGAAAACGAAGAAACGGAGAAAATATGAAAAAGAAAAGAAAAGATAGACGAGACCCTCGCGAACATCACAATATTGCTCGATGATCCCTCGATGATCCCTGAAAAATAAAAACAGAAAGAGATAAAATATGAGATATAAAAGAGATCTAGAGAAAGAAAAGCAATCAATAAAAGCAATAACAGCCAGCATAGAAGCCCATACGCATTGATTTTTAATCGCGAGTGTTAGAAAAACGGTAACTGTACTCCAAAAATCGCATTCGCGCGATAAATCGAATTTACTTACATATAAAAAGTCCCCCATAAGACTTTTATCTGCACCGTGAACATCCACGCCTGTGCCCGCCGACGTTCTTCCTATTCTCCTCGTATTCGCGTGTAAAAATCGATGATGAATCGAGCCATGCAACGATGTTTCCGACCGCAGATGAGTCCATTCCTCGATGATCTATACTGGAAAAGAAGAAGCTAAGGAGAAAATAAGATAAAGAAAGAAAATATATAAAATAAAACATATTATATATATATATATATATAGATTATAAATATAATATAATAGAAAATAAATATGTATAAATAAATAAGAAAGCTAGATAAAGAAACGAAGAAAGAAGCAGCCCGCATCATCCCATGGGTCCTACCTAAGGCATATAAAACATAATTAATAAGAATATATTAATGACATAATTAAAAATATAAATACATAATTAAAAAGAAATAACATAATTAAAATCTGAAAAGACATAACAAAAAGAAATAACATAATTAAAATCTGAAAAGGCATAATAAAAAGAAATAACATAATTAAATTCTGAAAAGACATAATAAAAAGAAATAACATAATTAAATTCTGAAAAGACATAATAAAAAGAAATAACATAATTAAAATCTGAAAAGACATAATAAAAGAAATAACATAATTAAATTCTGAAAAGACATAATAAAAAGAAATAACATAATTAAAATCTGAAAAGACATAATAAAAAGAAATAACATAATTAAATTCTGAAAAGACATAATAAAAAGAAATAACATAATTAATATCTGAAAAGACATAATAAAAAGAAATAACATAATTAAAATCTGAAAAGACATAATAAAAAGAAATAACATAATTAAATTCTGAAAAGACATAATAAAAAGAAATAACATAATTAAAATCTGAAAAGACATAATAAAAAGAAATAACATATTAATAACATAATTAAAAACATAATTAAAGACAAAAAATATAAGATAGAAAAGAGAGCCGGAAAAAAAAAAGAAAAGAGTGCCCCAGAAAGAGAAGAAAGCGAAGTTTTACACGATGCTGAGACAGCAACCCGCACAGAGGCCCTCACCCATGGGCCCCTCCCATGGGTCCCACCCGAGATACATAAAGGATAATTAATGAGAGCAAATGACAATAAATAGAAATGACAGCAGGCATAAAAAAGAGATAGAAAAATTTCCTTTTCGTTTCTCTGAGAAATTATTGTACAATAGATTTCTGCTATATTCCTTCTTTTGAAGTATTATTAGCTATATAAAATGAAAATATGTTAATGTTTAGTTGGAATTAAATTGAAGAGATAATGAAAAAGTTATACAATATGCAGCCATTTGCTCGATAATACCTGCATTTAAAAATTTACAATTAAACTTTGCAAGTATTAACGACCCAGGTCTCACTACGTGGAAGTTGCTGCATGTGGAGACCCACGGACTGACGGTTACTCTACTCTAAAATCCGCGTACCGCGATACCGATCCGCGATACCTTTCCGCTTCAATGCACTGGCTTCTTAACTAACAGGGTATGCGTAGCTTTAGCTACAGCACACCTCTTACAGATAGCTCCACCAATTGCACCGTCCGCTTCAGACATAACGGATTATTAAGCACATCCGAATTCGTGCTTTCCGAATTTCGAACAATCAAAGCGCACTCCTTAGAAATACTAATCGCGTCGCGACACTCACGTGTGTGTTATAATTACGTAGATTCTACTGTTAAGCCGAAATTCGCGAAGTACCCCCCTCGAAATATCGAAAAAATCAAACGAAGTCCACGGCAGGACCTTTAATCGCGCCCGAACACCCACGCGAGTGTTAGAAAAACGATGATTCTACTCTACAATTCGCGTTTTCGATTCGAACAATCAAACGTAATATAATCGCGCCCGAGAACACCCACGCCTGTGCCCGCCGACACGCGCGCCAGTGTTCTTCCTATCCTTCCCGTATTCGCGCGTAAAAATCGATGATGAATCCTGCCATGTGATGTATCATCCGGCCGCTGTTGAACCTATCCCTCGATGACCTATACTGTAAAAGAAAAAGATTAAGAGGAAATAAAAAAACAAAAAAATATATAAAACAGAATAATATATATGTACATATATAAAATACAAATAGAAAATAAATATATATAAATAGATGAGACCTAGAAAAAGAAACAAGAGATGCAGCATTATAAATCATAATCAAAAACATAATCAAAAACATAATTAAACACATAATTAAATATATAATTAGAAAGAAACAACATAAATAAATATTAAAAATACATAAATAACATATTAATAACATAATTGAAAACATAATTAAAAATGAAAAATATGAGATAGAAACGAGAGCCGGATATAGAAACGAGAGCCCCAAAAAGAGAAGAATAGAGAGCCCCAAAAAGATAAGACAAGAGAAACAGTTCTATATGATGCTGAGACAGCAACCCGCACAGAAGCCCTCCCCCACAGGCCCCACCCGTGGGTCCCACCCGAGATATATAAAGTATAATTAATGAAAGTAAATAAGAATAAATAGAAATGACAGTGGACATAAAAGAGAGATAGAAAAATTTCCTTTTCGTTTCTCTGAGAAATTATTGTACAATAAATTCTGTTATATTTCTTCTTTTGAAGTATTATTAGCTATATAAAATGAAAATATATTAATGTTTAGTTGGCATTAGATTGAAAAGATAATGGAAAAGTTGTACAATATGCAGCCATTTGCTCGATAATACTTGTATTATAAGATTTATAATTAGACTTTGCAAGTATTAACGACCCAGGTCTCACTACGTGGAAGTTGCTGCATGTGGAGACCCACGGGCTAACGGTGATTCTAATTTACTCTAAAATCCGCGTTCCGCGATACCGATCCCTTATGCCTTCCGCTTCGGATATTTTGGGCATGGTTCAAAGCTAACAGGAAGTATCTAGCCTTAGCTACAGGGACTCCGCTTACAGAAAGCTTTACCGTTCAACACCCTCGGCTCAGGCATAACGGATTATTAAGCACATCTGAATTCGTGCTTCCGAATTTCGAACAATCAAAGCGCATTTATCGCGTTCGCGGCACTCACGTGTGTTATAATTACGTAGATTCTACTGTTCTATACAAATTCGCGAAGTAATCTAATCGAAATGTCGAAGAAACAAAACGAAGTCCCCGGTAGGACTTTCAATCGCGCACGCGAACACTCACGTGTGTGTTAGAATAACGGTGACTCTAAGTTGAAATCCAAAGTGACATTAGTTAACCGGTATTTAGACTTCCGATGATATTTGCGGAGGGTTTTTACCCCTTCACACAAATATGAGGATTATCATAATACCAGCTAGTTATGTACAGCACTACAAGGCAAGCCGTTCGCGCACCCCGAATTTCAACACTAAAACGAAGTCCATGATAGGACTTTTAATCGCGCCCGGACACCCACGCAAGTGTTCGGAAAACGGTGACTCTACTCTAAATAAACTAATCGAATATTCGAGCAAACAAAACGAAGTCCCCGGTAGGACTTTTAATCGCGCACGCGAACACTCACGTGAGTGTTAGAATAACGGTGACTCTAAGTTGAAATCCAAAGTGACATTAGTTAACCGGTATTTAGACTTCCGATGATATTTGCGGAGGGTTTTTACCCCTTCACACAAATATGAGGATTATCATAATACCAGCTAGTTATGTACAGCACTACAAGGCAAGCCGTTCGCGCACCCCGAATTTCAACACTAAAACGAAGTCCATGATAGGACTTTTAATCGCGCCCGGACACCCACGCAAGTATTCGGAAAACGGTGACTCTACTCTAAAAAAACGCGTTCGCGAGGTAATCTAATCAAATATTCGAGCAAATATAAACGAAGTCCCCGGTAGGACTTTTAAGTCGCGCCCGCGTACATTCACGTGAGTGTTAGAAAAACGGTGACTCTACTCTAAATTCGCGTTTTCGATACGAACAATCAAACGAAGTTTAATCGCGCCCGAGAACACCCACGCTTGTGCAAGCCGACACGCGCGCCAGTGTTCTTCCTATCCTTCCCGTATTCGCGCGTAAAAATCGATGATGGATCCTGCCATGCGATGTATCATCCGGCCGCAGGTGGACCCTATCCCTTGATGATCTATCCTGGAAAAGAAAAAGATAAGGAGAAAGCAAGAGAAAGAAAAAAGGAAGAAAATAGAAGATAATATGTACATAGAATATAAATAAAAAATAAATAAAATAGAAAGTAAATATATATAAATAGATAAGAGAGTTGCAGAAAGATGAGAAAATAGAAGCAACTCTGCACGATGTTGAAACAGCAGACCGCATCATCACATGGCTCCCACCTAAAACATTAATCATAATTAATAAAAATATATTAGTACCATAATTAAAACCATAATAAAAAACATAATTAAAACCATAATAAAAAACATAATTAAAAACATTATTAAACAAGAAAAATATGAGTAATAAAAGAGAGCTGCTGAAAGATAAGAAAATAGAAGTAGCTCTGCACGCTGCTGAAACTACAGTCCGCTTCATCTCATGGGTCCTACCTAATACTTAAAAATTAAAATTAATAAGAACATATTAATAACAAACCTAAAAACATAAAAACATAATTAAAAAGAAATAACAAATAAATATTTAAAAAACATAATTAAAAAGAAATAACATTATTATATTCTGAAAAGACATAATAAAAAGAAATAACATATTAATAACACAATTAAAAATATAATTAAAGAAGAAAAATATGAGATAGAAAAGCAAGCTGCAAAAAGATAAGAAAATAGAAGCAGCTCTTCATGACGCTGAAATAGCAGCCCGCATCTTCTAATGGTTCCTACCTAAAACCTATAAATCATAATTAATAAGAATATATTAAAAACATAATTAAAAGGAAATAACAAATAAATATTAAAGAAACATAATTAAAAATAAATAACATAATAAAAATCTGAAAAGAAATAACATATTAATAACATAATTAAAAATAAATAACATAATAAAAATCTGAAAAGAAATAACATATTAATAACATAATTAAAAACATAATTAAAGAAGAAAAATATTAGATAGAAAAGAAAGCTGCAGAAAGATAAGAAAATAGATGCAGCTCTACACGATGCTGAGACAGCAACCCGCACAGAAGCCCACACCCATGTCCCCATCCCATGGGTCCCACCCGAGACTTATAAATCATAATTAATAATAGTAAATCAGTATGAAAAATATGAAATTGAAAAGAGAGCCCCAGAAAGAGAAAAAAAGAGAAGCAGCTCTATAAGATGCTGAAACAGTAACCCGCACAGAGGCCCACACCCATGGGCCCATCCCATGGGTCCCACCCGAGACTTATAAATCATAATTAATAATAGTAAATCAGTATGAAAAATATGAAATAGAAAAGAGAGCCCCAGAAAGAAGAAAAAAAAGAGAAGCAGCTCTATAAGATGCTGAAACAGTAACCCGCACAGAGGCCCACACCCATGGGTCCATCCCATGGTTCCCACCCGAGACTTATAAATCATAATTAATAATAGTAAATCAGTATGAAAAATATGAAATAGAAAAGAGAGCCCCAGAAAGAAGAAAAAAAAGAGAAGCAGCTCTATAAGATGCTGAAACAGTAACCCGCACAGAGGCCCACACCCATGAGTCCATCCCATGGTTCCCACCCGAGACTTATAAATCATAATTAATAAGAGTAAATCAGTATGAAAAATATGAAATAGAAAAGAGAGTCCCAGAAAGAGAAGAAAAAAGAAGCAGCTCTATAAGATGCTGAGACAGCAACCCGCACAGAGGCCTACACCCATGGGCCTCTCCCATGGGTCCCACCCGAGATATATAAAGGATGAGATTAAATTAGATATATAGAAATGACAGTGAAGAAAGTTTTCTGTGCGATAGTATATCTATTAATCAATAGTTTATGGTAGTAGTTATGTATGATCTTTATAAGATTGATAAGAATATTCTGTTGTTTAAATATTAATTAATTATACTTTATTTATATCGTACATTATTTAAATGTTAAGATAATCTTCTTTATTAATTATTCCTTCCCGTGTTGGCGACCTCCACGATCTAGAACTAGCTGAAAAGAAATAAGGAAAGAAAAAAGAATATTTATACATTATTAATTATACGAACGATAAAATTTTGAATTTAATTTAATTAAACATAAGAAAAATAAAAGATTAATTAAAAAAAAATGAAATATGTTGAACACTGAAAAAAAGAAATATTATTTTCTCTGAAAGAAATATTATATTATTTGTACATTTCATAGATACATTATTTTATTATAGAACTCGATTTTATTAAAATAAAATTATAAATTTAATTGAACTTTCAAAAAGAAAAAATGTAGAAAATTTATCAATCGACTTTAACGTAAAATTTGATTTTACTAAACTAAAATCATAAATTCAATTGAATTTTAGAAAAGAAAAAATGTGTAAAATTTATATCTCAAGTTTAATATTAAAAATGCATAAAATATGAAACAATCTTATTCGCATAAGCGTGGCAATGTAAGAATGTTATTTACGGAATGTTACTTCATCTCAGTTTTTTAAATCAACACCCCTACACCCACCACCATAAGGAGCATTTTGAGTGACAACATGGTAAAATTAAAATATGACTAAGAGCCATTCTCGAAAATTTCTAGTGAATTTTCGAAAATAACTCAATAACCTAATAATCGTCCTCTTGAGCCACAGTTTGTGAGGGTCTCCTTGACATATAACATCTTGTTTACTTCGTGCCCTAATCAAATCGAATATCCTTCAGAAACTGTAACGACAAAATTTTATTCGAAATTATAAGATATAAAAGAAAATCTTTATACAATTATTGGTAGCCTAAAAAAAAAATTTTAATCAGTATATTAATTGCTGAAAATCCTGAGCTAAAAATTAATTAATTTAATTATATAAACTTACGGACTGTGACTCTACAAGTCTCTTTGTTCTTTTAGTAATTATTCTACTCGACTTTTTTCTTTCAAAAGCAATGACTCTATTGAGACTTCTCTTTTATCAATTCAAATTAATAAAATATGTAATTAAATATTTATTTAAAAATATAAAACAAATCCTTGGATGTTCCTTCTTACAAGCGAATACTTTTATTATTATAAGAAAATCATGCACAATTACGCTTGTAATCCAGAGACTGTCCATCGCGAATATCTTCTTGTACATTTTTTATTTAAACTCATGAATAACGATTTTTTTGATATTTCCGGACAAGCAAAATATTTCGAAATAAATGAACACATCGAAAATTTGAAATAATTATAAATGCGTTTGTACAAGAAGAACTTATCCTGATCTAATAAATAAGTCAAAAAATAAAAAACCATTCAGGAATAAATCTCCGAAGAAATTTACTCGTGGTCACTCAATGCTCTTCTACTAATAAATTACAACCAATCACTCGTGCCAATTCGGACCTTTCGTCCTCGACATGATTGAGTGATCGGAGGGATTTAAAAATTCACTCACCACTTAAGAAGTTCTGCGTTGGCTCCAAAACACTCGTCCGTGGTTTAAGTCGAAATTGTTAATTACGTAGGTCGTCATCGAAGTTGATCAAAATCCTTTTCAATGATGCACTGATTCTATTACACGATAAATATTTTTTAACGGACGGTCACTGAATTTACTTCGCGAAACTCTACTGTCTTTTATAACTATAGTTTGTGCGACAGTCAAAAAAGCAAAACGGTTTGCAAACAAACACTGACTCTAACGATTGCACTGCACGCAATCGATACAAATACACTTGTTGTTTAAATCGCGAAACCCGAACGAACAAACACTGCTTCTACTTCGCGATATTCTTATTTCAACCAAGAATAAAATTTTGAAGTACTAGTAATTCATATTAAAATTATTCTGAGTTTCCCGCGCTTTTCTTTATTTATAATGTTTAATCGAATCTACTTTTGTTTAAATATTGTTTAATTATACTCCGTATACATTAGAGATTGTTTAATTAATTTAAAAACGACCGAAATTATTAATTTATAAGTTGTCGTGATCAGATATAGAGAGTATCGGTGTGCACTGATCGGAGTGCAAAAGAAAACTAACTCGTGAATCGTCAAAGTTAATCGAAGGACCGTTTATGTTTATTTTGCAGAAGGCCAAAAACTTCAAGGTAAAATTTTAAAGTACTGGAATTTTATATCAAAATTATTTTGAATTTTTAGAGCGTTTCTTTATTTATAATGTTTAATCGAATCTACTTTTGTTTAAATATTGCTTAATTATACTCCGTATACATTAGAGATTGTTTAATTAATTTAAAAATGACCGAAATTATTAATTTATAAGTTGTCACGATCAGAAATAGAGAGTATCGGTGTGCACTGGTCGGAGTACAAAAGAAAACTAACTCGTGAATCGTCAAAGTTAATCGAAGGACCGTTTATGTTTATTTTGCAGAAGGCCAAAAACTCCAAGGTAAAATTTTAAAGTACTGGAATTTTATATCAAAATTATTTTGAATTTTTAGAGCGTTTCTTTATTTATAATGTTTAATCGAATCTACTATTGTTTAAATATTGCTTTATTATACTCCGTATACATTAGAGATTGTTTAATTAATATAAAAACGACCGAAATTATTAATTTATAAGTTGTCACGATCAGAAATAAAGAGTAACGGTGTGCACTGGTCGGAGTACAAAAGAAAACTAACTCGTGAATCGTCAAAGTTAATCGAAGGACCGTTTATGTTTATTTTGCAGAAGGCCAAAAACTTCAAGGTAAAATTTTAAAGTACTGGAATCTTATATCAAAATTATTTTGAATTTTTAGAGCGTTTCTTTATTTATAATGTTTAATCGAATCTACTTTTGTTTAAATATTGCTTAATTATACTCCGTATACATTAGAGATTGTTTAATTAATTTAAAAATGACCGAAATTATTAATTTATAAGTTGTCACGATCAGAAATAGAGAGTATCGGTGTGCACTGGTCGGAGTACAAAAGAAAACTAACTCGTGAATCGTCAAAGTTAATCGAAGGACCGTTTATGTTTATTTTGCAGAAGGCCAAAAACTTCAAGGTAAAATTTTAAAGTACTGGAATCTTATATCAAAATTATTTTGAATTTTTAGAGCGTTTCTTTATTTATAATGTTTAATCGAATCTACTTTTGTTTAAATATTGCTTAATTATACTCCGTATACATTAGAGATTGTTTAATTAATTTAAAAACGACCGAAATTATTAATTTATAAGTTGTCGTGATCAGATATAGAGAGTATCGGTGTGCACTGATCGGAGTGCAAAAGAAAACTAACTTGTGAATCGTCAAAGTTAATCGAAGGACCGTTTATGTTTATTTTGCAGAAGGCCAAAAACTCCAAGGTAAAATTTTAAAGTACTGGAATTTTATATCAAAATTATTTTGAAATTTTAGAGCGTTTCTTTATTTATAATGTTTAATCGAATCTACTATTGTTTAAATATTGCTTTATTATACTCCGTATACATTAGAGATTGTTTAATTAATATAAAAACGACCGAAATTATTAATTTATAAGTTGTCACGATCAGAAATAAAGAGTATCGGTGTGCACTGGTCGGAGTACAAAAGAAAACTAACTCGTGAATCGTCAAAGTTAATCGAAGGACCGTTTATGTTTATTTTGCAGAAGGCCAAAAACTTCAAGGTAAAATTTTAAAGTACTGGAATCTTATATCAAAATTATTTTGAATTTTTAGAGCGTTTCTTTATTTATAATGTTTAATCGAATCTACTTTTGTTTAAATATTGCTTAATTATACTCCGTATACATTAGAGATTGTTTAATTAATTTAAAAACGACCGAAATTATTAATTTATAAGTTGTCACGATCAGAAATAGAGAGTATCGGTGTGCACTGGTCGGAGTACAAAAGAAAACTAACTCGTGAATCGTCAAAGTTAATCGAAGGACCGTTTATGTTTATTTTGCAGAAGGCCAAAAACTCCAAGGTAAAATTTTAAAGTACTGGAATTTTATATCAAAATTATTTTGAATTTTTAGAGCGTTTCTTTATTTATAATGTTTAATCGAATCTACTATTGTTTAAATATTGCTTTATTATACTCCGTATACATTAGAGATTGTTTAATTAATATAAAAACGACCGAAATTATTAATTTATAAGTTGTCACGATCAGAAATAAAGAGTATCGGTGTGCACTGGTCGGAATACAAAAGAAAACTAACTCGTGAATCGTCAAAGTTAATCGAAGGACCGTTTATGTTTATTTTGCAGAAGGCCAACAACTCCGAGGTAAAATTTTAAAGTACTGGAATCTTATTTTACAATTATTTTAAGTTTCTCGAACATGACAATCTTTTTAACGTTTAGGCGTACATATTAATTTTTAAATATTACTTTATTGTACTCCGTGTACAATAAAAATCGTTTAAGTAATTAAGAAATTATCCAAACTATTAATTTATAAATTTTTGTGTAAGAAAGAGAAAGAGTCGATGTATACTGGTCGAAGTGCAAAAGAAAACTAAATCGCGATTCGTCAAAGTTAATCGAAGGACCATTTATATTTATATTGCACATGGCCAACAACTCCGAAATAAAATTTTAAAGAATTGAAATATTAAATTAAAATTATTTAAAGTTTCTCACGCATGATAATCTTTATGTCATTGAATACAAATTTCTTTATTTTTACCATAGAATTATCTGTCCAAAAAGTGATCGTGTAAACTTTCTCGTGCTAACGTCGTTAAACACATTTTCTTTGCATTTAGGATGGTTCAGAAAATTTGAGTATCCTGCTATTCGTGTGCACAAACAAGCAGGTAACCGTTACTTTACGGAACAAATTCCATTCAACGTAATATGATTATCCTTACTAGGGTTACGTGTTTCTTCTCTTTTGTCATAAATTTCTTAAGGCGCTACACTACAAAATTTTTTCTTCTCGAATATTAACGAAAACAGCATCTATGTCAACAATGAGATCAAACGTAATTCTTAACTAAGATCCCTTTTAATACTTTAAAGACGAATGTTTGATTAAAGGATTTCATTTCCTTAAATTTTTGAAAAAACTTTTTTTGAAAATGGTGTCCATCATTTCTGATTATAACCTATGTAAACTTGTTAACCAATATAATAGGCGCATAGGTGGTACAGCGTTTCACTATTGTTTTTATAGTTCATATTTTGTCCATATTTGTCGCTTAAGTCGCATACGCTACAAGTGATGGTTGATGATTTTAAATCTTTAATACGAACTATTTCATGAACGAATTGTTTTATCAATATGCGATCAGCTGATCGCTGAAAATGTTTTCTATAATTTTTGTTAGTGATTTGTACAATGTTCAGAATCAGAATTGTTAATATAATTAATGAGTAATTGTAATTATATGGTGATAATTACATCAAATATATATATATAGTGAGGAGAAAATAGAATGGCTGCTCTGATGAAGAAAAGAGTATTAGCTGAATTTACTCAAAGTCAAGTATGTAATCTATGATCTCTCTTTCCTTCTGGATATTTGAATAATTTTCTTTTTCTTTTTATGTTTATAGGTTATCAATGAACCACCATTAAAAAGGTTAAGAACTTTACGACTTTCAGCAGCTGGAAGTAGTAAGAATGATGGCGAAGGTAGCTCTACGTTAGCTTATATAGAATGTTTAGAAAAATGTAAAGGTGGAAATGACGCATTACAGTTGCTCGTTCGTATATCTGACACTGTGACATGTATTTCTTCTGAAGATGTTCCTATAGCAATAAAGAAACTTTCAGAAAGATTTGCTATTGAAACTGAAGCTGCTGTACGTGCAAAAATATTATGGATATTTGGTGAACTTGGAGAAGTAACATTTGATGTTGCTGAAAAAGCACGTATTGTTAATGAAACGGCTGAACTTTTAAAACATGAAGAATCACATAGAGTTAAGAGTCAAGGATTAGCAACTTTGTTAAAATTGGGAGATTATCATAGGTATGCTTAAAATAACATTTGTTTAATATTGATTAATAACATTATTATAAAATGAAAATAATACAATTTTAATTTATAGAAATTTGGTATTAAAAGTTGCACGTGAACATTTACAAGATACATGGCATGGTGTACAAACACGATGTCTTTCTATAATTGGAAGATATTTAACAGCTAATACTACAGACGATACACTTATTTTTGTTGGTAATTATGCACGATCCCAAGATCCAAGAGTTCGTGCACAAGCCTTTGAAACAATGGCAGAATTACATTCTCATAGAGGTTGTAGATTGCCTGCTAGTTTCTTTGGAGAAGCATGCGCTGCTCTTCGTGATGATAATGAAATAGTGAGACGTGCTGTTCTCAAAATAATTTGGCTTCTTGGTATTGAATATCCTGAAAAGTAAGATATCATAAATAATATGACCTTATGTCGTTTGTATTTTATTAATTATTTTCTTTTTATTTGTAGCATGGTCGTTGGGTTAGATGGAGAAGATGTACGCATGGTTGATTGTACATTTTCTCAAATTTGTAGTTTGATGGGTGATTTGTCGCCACGCGTTAGAGCTTCAGCTATGTCTCTATTAGGTACAATGAAAGGTGTTTCACGACGTTATATAGAACAAGCATTGGATAAGAAACAAAAAGTAGTAGAAGTGGATAGTGCAGTTAGACCAGAAGTCGAAGAAAAGAGTGGCTCTTGTGGAGCATTTATTCATGGTTTAGAAGATGAATTTTTAGAGGTGAATCAATATATAAAAAGTTTGATTTATATATATATATATATGTGTGTGTGTGTGTGTGTGTATAGTTAAAATATCAATTTATAAATTATATATTAATTATTATAGGTCCGGACAGCAGCTGTTGAAGCACTATGTAAATTATCTTTAGAACAACCAAGTATAGCCAGAATCTCGTTAGATTTTATGGTAGATATGTTTAATGATGAAATTCAAAATGTTAGATTAAGAGCAATAGAATCTTTAAGAAAAATGTCTGCTAGTGTCACTCTTAGAGAAGATCAATTGGAAACAATATTGGGTGCACTAGAAGATTTTTCTGGGGAAGTAAGAGAAGGTTTGCATGCTACGTTAGCAGCTAGTCAACTTGCTACTAGAAATTGTCTTCACATGTGTGTCAATCGTCTGTTAGATAATTTAACGCGTTATCCACAAGATAGAGAAAGTATTAGAGTATGTTTGGCGGCATTGGGAGCTTCGCATCCTTATCTTACTTTACCTTTAGTACCACAACTTCTTGGACGACATCCATTCTTTGATACACCAGAACCAGATGTAGATGAACCATCTTGTATCCTTCATTGTTATTATAAACAGCATCGAAATTCATTAAAAAAATTCTTATATGAATCTTAACATTTTTAATCAGATGCAAGTGTATTGGTATTGATATTCAATGCAGCATTACATTGTCCAAGTATGCATGCCTTATTTACGGAACATACTTCTAAACATTATCACTATTTGCGCGATACAATGCCACATTTAGTGCCGAGATTACGTCCAGCAGTAACTAATGGTTCAGGACCAAACAAGGAAGATACCGCTAATGAGGAACGTAGAGATCGTAGAGGAAGAGAATTTTTAGAAAAAATAGTAATGGGTATAGAAAATGCAAGGCCAGGTGGTAGAGTAAATACTAAACTTTTAGAAACTGCTACTATTGACCTTGATCGTCTCGCGGAAATGGATAATAGAATGGAAGGTGCAGCTCGTTTTACAGCCTTGTACATTCGCTGTTTATTATTATTGAAATCAGTTTTGAAAGAATTTTCGGTCTCTGCAACCACTTCAATATCAGCAAGTCCAGTACCAAATACAACCAACAATGTTTCTGCTCTACTTCAACATACACAAAAGTATATATATATATATATATATATATATGTTTCAATATTCTTTTTATAATTTTTAATCATTTCTATAACAAATAATTAATTTTCATAATTTTTGTTTTTTTAATTAAACAGGCTGCAACGATTGTTTAGTGGATTAGGAGATGCTGAAGTAACATTAGCTAATGACGTGTGGCTGAAAGCTTTAGCTGTAGAATTAGTTCGTGTTACAAGAAGTGCTACGGGCAGTGCTCTTCCACTCGCTCGTTATTTTTTGTCAGAAGCAGATTCTTTACCGCAAGATACTTCAAAATTACCGCCCTTTTCTAGGGCATTGGTTCTTCAAATTCCAAATCTGGCAGATGTAAAGCCAGGATCATTGACACGGCTTTTATTACCGTTGCTTTTAAAGTCTCCTTTACAGGGTGAAGAAAGACTCCCAAGACCGTCCATATCTACTCGATTTTGTCGTGCTATTATCGAAGAACCTAGAGGAGATGCGGACGCTGCATTGAAGTTTACAGGTGGCCTGTTATTAGGCATTTCTTTAACAGCTAAAATATTAAATTTACGTGATCCTGGCATTTTAAGAGTTAAATTAAGACATCCAGATCAGCAAGTACAATTATTGTTACCTCGACAATCAGATTTGCGTCTTCAGAACTCTGATCAAAATGATTATAGATTAAGAACTACTGTACTTTTATCACATCAAGTATGGATGGAGGCTTGCAATGTAGAAATATCTTTAGCACTTCTTGTGCCTTCGGCTACAGTATTTTCACATGCTCCTTTAGAAGATCCATGTGTTATAGATCTTTGTAAACCAACTAAAGTATCTATAGCACCGAAACCGATAAAGAGAGGCATATAATTTTATTTTTGTATAATAACAATGTTTTATTATACAATCAATAAATATTTTACATGGAAATATTTTTTTTTCTTCTTTTTTTTTTTTTTTTTTTTTTTTTTATTGTATATATATATATATATCTAAATCTAATTTATGTTATTTTACTTTTTATCTTATCTATAATTTCTCTTTTTCTTCATCAAATGTTTTAACATTAGAATTGAATGAGGAATTAATTATCTTATCTCGAATTGACTAAAAAAAAGAATTGTTTTTTATTATAATCCTTTTGTAATTAGATTTTTGTAGAAAAATTATATGCAAGGAATGAATAATTTTTACATTTTTCTTTTCCTCTATGCAATGATTACATTATATTCTCTATTTTTATCGCCAATTAGAGAATGAACTTCCCCTAAAACAAAAAGGTACATTTTCGTTTTTATAACATATAATCTTTGATCTTTATATTATATATTTTTTCTGAAATTATATGTATGTATATATGTATATATTCAATAATACTTACCCTGAAAATACAGGTTTTTCAGGCTCTGAAGTTTTTTGAGCTAAACTACCAAAAGTGAGACCACCAGATTGACTAGCTAAGGATTCAAATGTATTACTACCTGTTGTATTTCCAAATACAGTTGACATAGTATTTCCAAGTGGCGAAGGACTTCCACCTATAGAAGGTGGACTTCCAAATCCTAATTCAAAAATTTTATTTATTATTATTATTATTATTATTATTATTACACATACACACACATTAATTGATATAAATTATAGCAGATTCAATGTTAACTTATATTTACCTCCTTGTGAAGTAGAACCAAATCCTGTTCCTCCAAATCCCATTGAGCTAAAAACTGATTTAGATGCTTCAAATATTCCAGGCGGTGATTCAAATACTGGTTTAGCACCAAAAGCAGATGCTTGACCAAAGGGTGATTGTGATCCTAATACAGATGGTGTACCTCCACCTACCATTGGTGGTGTACCATTTACTGGAGTTCCGAATACAGAAGTTGCCCCTGTAGTAGGAATATTATTCGTAGAACCTCCAAATATAGAGGAAGATCCTGAAGTAGCATTTCCTATTGCTGGTGCAGCATTTCCAAATATTGATCCAGAAGGAGAACTAGCAACTGCCGTTGAAGATGCAGTATTTGGATTAACACTGAATAAAGAATTTGATCCTGATGTAGCTCCTCCACCTCCAAATATTAAACTATTTGTAGCGTTATTATCAAAAATCGATCCTGTTGAAGTCGAACCAAATGTGATAGAAGAATTTCCACCGAATATAGATGTATTCGTAGATGATGGAGCATTTGATCCAAAAATAGAGGTAGTTGATGAAGGCGTAGATATACTATCAAATGGAGGTGTAGTTGAAGAATTGTTAAATGGTATAGAAGCAGTTGTTATAGTTGCTTTTACGAAGATATTTGTAACTGAAGTAACGGACGTTGTTGTAGGGAATTGAGAACTTGTAACTGTTGTTTGTGCAGCTTTTCCAAAATCTGGTGTAATTGAAGACACTGTTGTAGTGCTACCAAAAGGTAATGTGGTAGATGCAGTAGTTACCACAGTTGCATTTGTTGTTGGTAAGGTCATATCAGATTGACCAAATATAGGTTTAGATAAAGAGCTATAAAATTGCGAAGTAGTGCTTTGATTTGTAGTAGTTGTACTAAAGTCAGGTATTATTGAAGGAGTAGAAGAAAATCCACTAAATGTAATTGGAGAAGATGAAGTAGTTGTTTGTGGTCCAAAAATTGGTGATGCAGAAGATGTGGTTTTAGTTATTGCAAAAGTAGATGCAGGTGAAATAGTAGATGAACTTCCTCCAAAAATAGATGCATTGGAAGTTGTTGGTTGTCCACTAAATAATGTTGGTGTACTTAATGTTGATGTATTCAATGATTGTATTGGAGTATTGTTTGGTCCAAATATAGATGTTGTTTTATCAGTTGTACTAACTGTTCCAGAAGTAGGTATAACTGAAGCTTCAGAAGTTTTTTCTACATTGGGTTTTGATGTTAAATTTTCATATGTATTATTATTAGTTGTAGCCTGAGTAAAAACTGCAGGATTAGTATCGTTTAAAGAGAATAATTTAACCGTACTATTTGCTGGAATATTTTCGTTATTTATAAAAGATGTAATTTCACTCTGATCATTTTTCTCGATATCTGAAAATAATCCCGTCAAATCCAACAATTCTTTTGGCGAATTTGTTACTGATAATGAAATGGAACTTATAGTTTCCGAAACAAAAGAAAATAGTTTTGAAGCAGACGTAGGAGGGTTTGATGGCGAATTTTTTCCAATTGGAGGCAACATATTTGAATTAGCAAAACTAAATGTATTAATAGATTCAGTTTTAGCAATCGTTGATGTTGCAACTGGTGTTATTGTCACTGAAGAGGAAATATTTCGTGGCATGGATTGACTTTTGGCCAATGAAAGTTCTAATGGTAATGCATTAGTCAATGTGTTATTTGAAAATGACATTGATTCAGAATTAAGGAAAGCATTTTTTGTCAATGTTTGATTATCATTTTTGATTTCTGTATCTTTAGATAACGGTTTAGCATATATATTATTGTAAGTTTTTTGTGCTGTTAAATCTACAGTAGCATTATTTTTCCCAATAGATAATGATTCAAAACTTTCTGGATATGCAGTCTGAATACTGGATTTTTTATCAATTTGTGAAAATTTATTCACAGATGGAGGAGGAAAAGTAATGATGTTGGATGACTGTTTGCCTTGTGTTTTGTTTTGAATCGAAATTGAATTTGCATCGGGTGATCCAATTTTGGCAACAACATTGTTCAATAAAGCCAAAGGACATTGCGGTTTAAGTCCTTCTACAGCTTGTTTCTCTACTGTATCATATTTGGTTACAGGCTGTTCTATCCTGTGTTTAGAATCTGTATTTACAGGACTTAGAGATGCTAAAGAGGATAAAGTAGCCTTTAAACGATCTTGAATAGGAGATGGGTTTGCAGGCTTTATCAATTTTGGCGATGATTCTAGAAGTAAATTTTTCAATTTTAATTGTTTTTCATATGTAAAACTAAGCGTTTTAGAAGCAATAGTTTTACACCGTGCATCAATAACATCTGTATTTCCATGGACAGTTGATGTTCCTTTAGATGATACTTTCAAATTATTCATCATATGATTCAATCCAGAAATTTTATTTGTACGATTTAACGACTTCAACTTTTTATTAAGTTGTTCTATTCTACTTTTTTCCTTTATAATAATCTTATTATGCAATACAAGATTTTGATAAAGAAATTCCAAACTAGGAATTTTCATTTTAGATTTTTTCTGATATATATGCTCTGACCATTCAAAATCAAGAACTTTGTTGGCTTGTGAAAGTTGTGATTGAGTATAATAAAAAAGTCTCTGGGTATCTGCTATTTTACTATTTTCACAATTTCTAGTAGTGCCTTCAGAATTTACTGCGTTTTTCGATTTAGCTTCTTCAACCCAAGCAAAGGATTGCAAAAGTAAAGCCTTTAAATAAGCAATATCGGTGGATAGACTATTTGTAGTTTCTCGTAATTCAGTAAGAAATTGATCTATAATAGCTGATCTTCCTCCTAATTGTTTTCTTTCTTCTTCTGATCCATACTCCCATATTTGTGGTTCTAATCTGTTTTGTAATTCTTTTTCAAAAAGAGTAAGTAATTCTGTAAAAGCACGTACATAAATACTATCATCGATCTGTACTTTTTGTTCAACAACAGGTTCACTTGTATGTACTTCTTTTGTCACAGTAGACTTGGGATCCACTTTTTCAACTTCTTGAGAAAGTGACTTTTTAGGAATATCTGATTTGACATCAATTTTAACAGGAATTGATACTTTTTCCTCCGTAGTATTTACCATAGTTGGTGGAGGTTGTTGAAAAAATCCAGCAGCTTTTAATGAATCACCAAAGATATTTGCTATTGCTGTTTTAGGACGTTCAGGTGTTATGTTTCGATTTTCTTTTGGACAGGGAGTACTAGTTATTGCTGAACTTAATGATACATTAGAAGGTAACGTGTTTGGAGAAGATGGTAATAAGTTTACAATCTCAGTAGGTGGCGAAGTAATGCCAGGACAATTGGGAGTTAAATTAACCATGTGAAAACTACACAATTGACCAGAAGTTCCTAAAATATGAAGCATGGGAACAGGATGTGGAAGAGTTGTATCAGTTCCCCATGGTAATTTTTGTACTGGTGTTTTATCTATGACCAAACCAACTGGATAACTTTCTGTCGTTTTGATAAGTGGTAACTGTGCTCTACCACTATCGATCAATATCCATTGATTCCAGCTACTACCATTGTCTGTTGATCCTAAAACAGCTACTTCACTACTCCAACTACTTGCTGCAATAATGAGACCCCACTCTTGCACATAATCAAAATAATAACGTGGAGTATCTTTATTTCCTTCTGTCTCAAAGACTCCATATGTAATATCTTCGTAACACGTAAAAATTGCATTTGTTTCTCCTTTAGGAGCATCAATAATAAGTACATTGATATGATGTTCTTCATTTAAATAAGCTGCACAAAATTGATAATTACTAATCCATAAAATCGATATAACTTTACCAATGTAAGGATTAGGTCCTGTGATTATTCTAGCTATTTTTAAATCTGGCTTAAGTTGCACTATATTTCCATTCTTACATCCTACAACAATTTGTTTTCCTTTAAGGCTCCATGCCAAACATAATGCATCAATTCCATTTAATTTCTCTAAAGCTTTTAATCCAACTGCTTTTTCTTTTCCATCTTTTATTTCAAAATTACCAATACTATGATCTGTAGTTACAGTACAGAACATTCTTGGCATACTAGGATTCCATCGTAAATCTAACACAAAAGTTTCTACGTTTGATAAAGATAATTGAATTTCATGTAATAACACGATATCCTAAAAATAATAAAATATGAAATATAAATATATTATTTTTGTAAATTGTAATGTTATTATATACATACGTGTTTTATGAAGGCATGAGCATCATAGATGAATACTTTAGGTACCAATGGTGTAATGGCAAGGTAAGAATAATCACAATTAAATGTTATCTTAGATATAATGAATGGTAAATTGACTTCTATTTTGCGTTCTACATTAATTTCGCTTCCTGATAATAATATAATCAATTTGTCGTTATTTGCTATATAAAGTAATCCTCTTTTTCTGTCTACAGTAATAAGATTGCAAGCTATTGGAATGGATGCGAAACTATTACATATTTGAGATGTATTTGCTTGTTTAAACAGAAATTCCTAAAATCATAATATTTCATGATTAATATTATTTTATATTTACTTTATTTATGTCTGTTTTAATTAACACGCAATATTTTATACGCATATATATATATATATATAGTAATATTAATAAAAAAAATATTCACATTCAAAATATAATTATAAATATTAGTAAAATATAAATGATGATTTCACAAATTTATGCAATTACTATTTATTTATATATACATAACATAAAATCATTGAAGAGATTCAAACGTTATTATAACCATACCTGCACATCTTTCGAATCAGGAGCCGTGTTCATGATTAATAAAACTTTCTATTTTAGTTTATTGTCAGATAAAAAAATAAAATATATAATTCCCGTAGAAAATATTAAACGTTAACAACAAATTAAACGAAGTAATAAATGGATTTTCATAAATATAATCTAAATTTCTTTCCTAGCAAGTTTCGTAATAAAAGAGAAATTATAATACAAAAGAAATCGAAGAAATTATAAATCAACAATATTAATTACATATTATTTTATAACGATTGCAAATAACACTGTTGACAACATAACATTTCTTATTATAAAAGATCTTATTCTCAAAATTAAACACTGTTCAAAACTCGTTTATGTTAGTTTATCTACTTCGTATCTTTCGTACGTAACGAAACTCAACTGAAAGAAGATAATTACAAAATATGACACTAGAGGTCTCACCGTTCGCACGTTTGCAACTCGTATAATAAAGTTAGGTTAAAAAGTACATGTGATTGAATATTGTTAATGTGAATAAATTTAATAATTTTTGTAATGACAATTGTAAGCTGATATAAATTATATTCATAATGGAAGAATTACGTATGTATTACTTTTATCTGATAATGAACATTTTATTTTTGCATTTATGTATAGATTATATGTATTATATATAAATAAATAAACATATAAATCCTTTTTTTTTTTATTTTAGAGAAAAAAAGGCACCCAAAAAGAGTTCCCATTAGCAAAGAGAAACTCTTGAAGTATCATAAAGGAGCGGGGATTAACTTACAAAATAAGACCACTAAGATAAAACATAAAATACATAGGGAAAAACTTAAACTAAAAGAAAATGTTATAAGAGCAGCAATTGAGAATACTGCCAGAGCAGAATTACTTTTAACTGAAGATCATGGTCATTTAGAAGCTGATGCTGGAGAGACAACGACTCAATATAAGCAATCAGAAATTGCTGCTAACGTTGATATAACCAGTGCTACAAAGTTCTTTACGTTAGATTTAAATTTTGGTCCATATTGTTTAAGATATTCTAGAAATGGTAGACATTTAGTCTTAGGTGGTAGAAAAGGACATGTAGCAGCATTTAATTGGGTGACAAAAAAACTTGCCTGTGAAATGAATGTTATGGAATCTGTACATGATTTATCATGGCTTCATATCGAGACAATGTTTGCAGTTGCAC
>NC_062200.1:3674374-3694374 GCF_912470025.1 Vespa velutina
TGTTACTTCCTAGACGATAAAGCGTGAGATAATACAAGAAGAGGATATTTGAGATATACAATACGATATCTTGATCTCGTTAAAAGGGAAAAAATTGTATTTTAAAATTGCATATTTTTTCCTTTATTTTCTCTTTCTATCTCTCTTTCTCTCTCTCTCTCTCTCTCTCTCTCTCTCTCTCTCTCTCTCTCGATCTTTTTCTCTCTCTTTTTTAATTGTTACAACGCATGATTTTTTTAATGGTCATATCTCCTGAAATACCTCGGTTGATTTGGTTTTCCTTCTTTTTTCTTTTTTTTTCGTCGAATTCGTGATCGATCATTCCATCGGTCGATTCTTCGATCGGTCGATCTTTCTGATTAAACGAGACGGAAACTGGAAAAACGTGGAAATTAAAATACGCAGAATATTCCGCTGATATTCGGATATAAACGATGTGTGGTTTACGATTCTATGCGCGTTATCTTGCATAAAAATAATCTCGAAGATATAGTAATATTTAATGTGCTTGAATAGAAAAAAAAAAAAAAAAAAAAAGGAGAGAAAAAATATTATTTACATCTCCGAGAGAGAGAGAGAGAGAGAGAGAGAAAATACGTCGAATTTCATTAAAAAAAAATCCCATGGACATTTTAACGTCTTAAAAATGATAAAAACAATAACAAAAATTTCAATACTATATTACATCATTTCTTTCAATATACAATTTATAATACAATTTATTTATTTTTTTTTTTGTTAATAGAAAATATCATTATATTGTTTATTTCTTTATTATTTATTTATTTATCCAAAAAAGAAACAAAAAAACAAAAAAAAAAGAAAAGAAAAAAAAAATGAGTTCCTATAGAAAAACAAAAAACAAGAACGATGAGAAGAAAAGAATTGCTGATCTTATAAAAGTCTTATTAAACTAAAAACAATAAAAAAAAGAATAAAATAATAATTAACATAATCTCATTCCGATAATATAACATAATCTCATTCGGATAATATAACACATGTTTCTCTTATTACTTATTGAGAGTTTACAAATCTATCAAAATTACGTAGATCAACCGTGTATGTATTTATATACTTATATATATATATATTTATGTAATATGTATAAACGGTCACGTAAAACGACTACGATTACAGTGTCAGATTGAAAATCGTAATAATTGTTTATAGAGCTTATCTCATTGAGTAGAAACGACATGATATTAATTACTGTTTCATCAATTGTCATTATTTATTCTTGATTAATCGATCGATTGACATATCTGATTTTCACGAATAGAATCCTCATTAAAGAATCTTGACAAATTATTAACGAATCTCCTTCGTTTTTGTTTTTATTCTTTCTTATATATATATAAAGAAAAATGTTACACTTTATCGTAATACAACAATACTTTGTTACCTCGTTAAAAGAACAAAATAAAATAGATAGAATTACAAAAATTAATTAATTAATATATATATATATATACATATATAATTTTTTTTAGATATATTATTATTTTTTATAATATAGATCGAAATAGCAATGAATAAATATATATATATATATATATTTTTTTTTTTTCTTAATTATTTATAAAACAAAAACAAGAAAAATAAGAATAACTCAATTTTCAAAATAATCAACTGCACGATAATACATTAAAGTATTACAACGAAATGATTATATTTTACTTTATGAAAAGTAAATTGTACTAAAAAGTTTTTTATAGAGAAGAATGATAATAGATTTAAATACAAGAAGAAGGAACACATATGTTTGGCTTTTAGGAAAAATTCATTTTTAGAAAATTCGTATGTTTAGAGTTCTTCTACGCGTGAATATTTTTTCGTATGTATGCAAATGAAAATGGACGGTCAAGGTTGGGTCACATCGTTGAATCATTTCGTGAAATAAACGAGGAAAACTTTATCTCTATGTCTATCTCTATTTCTATTTTTTTCATTCTAAAGCAACGTAATATTACGATGATTCCTTTCGATTTAATTACTCTCTTTCTCTCTCTCTCTCTCTCTCTCTTGATGTTTTTTTTTTGATGTTATGGAGTCAAATATAGTATGTATGAACACAAAGATAAATGTCGGAAAAAGTCATGCTTACATTATTGTTTAATAAAATTTTTAATAACAATGTCATTTTAGGAAAATCAACAAAGTTTGTTCGTTTCCTTTCCTTTGTAAAACTTGTACATATATACATACGTACATACATATATTACACACACATATATATATATATGTATATGTAATGTATGTATGTATGTATGTATGAGAGAAAGAGAGAGAGAGAAAAAAGTTAGATAGAATGAGAATGAGAGAGAAAGAGAAAGAAAATAAACAAGAAAGAAAGAAACGTAGAAAGGAAGATGGAACGAAGATTGACGTAGAAATTTTTAAGAAAATAAAATTTCGCAAAAAATTCAACGTGAGGAGATATCGCATTGGTTGAAATTCGTACGTCGGCTTTACTGAAACACCAGAGAAAAATAGTCTCATATTTTTCTTTTACACACACACACACACACATATATATATATGTTCGTTCCTCTTTGTCTTTATTTAAATTAATGAAAAGACAGAATAAAAAAGAAGTTATTCATAGGGCCGAATTCTAAATTGATCTAATCTATACATATGAATACGTTGAACTGCGATAAATAACATATATACATTTATTGCCCCGTTTTGTCTTTATTCGAAAAATAAAAAAAAAAGGGGAAAAAGAAAAAAATCGAAAAAGAAATGGAATAAAAAAAAATGATAAGAGTTTTGCGAGCGAACTCTCTAATTCTATATCTAATCTATATTTAATCCATTTCAAAAGTACATATATTATACATACATATACCAATCGATATAGAAGAATATCTAACTAAAGCAAAAGATTTCTATAAAAAAAAAAAAAAAAAAAAAAAAAAAAAATTAAATGGCTTATCGAATAATCATCATTCAAAATAATCAATATTTCTTTTCTTTTTTATAAAACGAGTTTACAACAAGTTTACAATGAATTGAATTTCTTAAATTCAATTTTTAATATACCATCCGAACGTTTAAACTTTACAGGCAATATAATGCAACCACTTTCATTTCGATATCAGTATCGAACATATATACAGATATATAGGATAGGTACATATGTATTTATGTATATATATGTATACATAATCGTGTGTACGAGTGGTTATCGATCGTTCACCATCGTCATCGTACACTCGCAATTTCTATTCGAAACCAACATATTTCTCGTAAGATTCTATTATTATTATGGGGTATCGTTCAAGGTATCTCAAATATTTTTCAAGGTCGTCTCCTAATCTTTTTATTTCTTTTTCTTCCATTCCTCCTTTCATCCTTTTGCCTCCAGTCCTTCCCTTTTTTTCTTTTTTTCGTTACTCTTCTCACTTATTTCATTCTTTCATTGACCTTTTCTCTTTTTCTTTTTTCATTTTTATTATATATTTGTAAGAAATCGTAACGTTACGTTGTAGTTTCACACTTAATCATAAAAGTTCTTGGTTGATATCTCTCTCTCTCTCTCTCTCTCTCTCTTTTTTTTCAGAAAAAAACAATGTAAAAAGCAGCTCAGTATGTTAGCTAAAATTCAAAGCCAAATAAAAAAGAAATTATTATTATTATTATTATTATTATTATTATTATTATTATTATTATTATTATTATTATTATTTTTGTTCGTTCACTCGTTCCTTCGTTTTTAATTTAGATTGAAACTGATTTATTTTTATACGCCTTTTTTCTTTTTTGCTTTGTTTTCTTTTAATGCAAATATGTGTATACCATACATGATGTTGTGTTATTTTTCTTTTTTCTTTTTCCCTTTTCATTTTGTCAAAATGAATTATCGAGAAAATGTCGACTTTTATCTTCGATAAATTGAAAGAGAAACATGGAAAAAGAAATGAGTATGAATTTGATTAACTGAAATAGACTTGTTCTTTTGAACCATCATAATGATGTACCGCCCAAGGCCTTCAAAAAATATAAATGCGATCCTGCTTTTATCTTTATATTTCTCTCTTTTATTTATATGTAAGATAAATGCAATCTTTATTTCATATAATTTTTTCTTAGCGCTTTTCCAATTCTCCCTCCCCCTTCTCTCCCTCTCTCTATTCTTTTGTATAATGAATATTTGAAAATATAGTAATATACAAGATATATAACTATAGGTATATATATATATATATATATATATATATGTATATTTATATATATTAATTATAATTATAATTATTAAAATACTGATTAATAATTCATAATATATAATAATTCGTATATATTAATATCATTATAAAAAATATAAATTAAAATGATATAATTATTTAAATAAATTATATTTCATAGGATATAATAATTCATTTATATTGATATTATTATAAAATTATTTTCATAAAATTATTGTTATAAAAATATTGAGTTCCTTTAACGTATGGTAAGATCAAAACGGATTAATGACAAATCCAAGTTTTTCATTCTTGTTAGACTATAACCATGTTTCTTATACTTTTACTTTTATCGTAATTTACGATTTCGAAGGAAAATGCGTATCAGCAAAGAAGTTTCTTCATTCTCAGGGCAAGTGAAAAGGTCGTATTTTGATAATACTCAAGAAATTAGAAGCCGACAATGCTTCGGGGTTTTATCCGGGCCATTCCATAAAACTTGGAAATTCACATGGTCGAAAAAAGAATAAGAAAAATTTCCTTTTACTCATCGTCTTATTTCGGGATCAGACGAAGAAAGCTCGCTCCGAGGGGTGAGAATAGAGTAAAGAAAAAAACAAAACAAAAAAAAAAAAAAAGAAAAGAAAAAAGAAAAGAAAAAGTAAAGAAAAATAAAGGAAGCTTAACGAACTTATTTCGCTTTGTTGCCTTGGTCGAGAATAATAAAAACAATAACTATGAAATTTCCTATTTCTTAAAATTTCATCGGGAATATATGTGAAAATATTTTCTACGGATTAGAAAACCTATCGGAATCGATATGGTAAAGTCGTAAGAGAGAGAGAGAGAGAGAGAGAGAAAAAAAAAACAAAACGAGAAAGAAGGAGAAATAACAAAAAACAAAAAAACCAAAAAAGAGAGAGAGAGACAGAGAGAGAAAGAAAAAAGCAAACAATAAATTCGAACAAGTTTCTCCATTTTGCCGGTCACGTTATTATACAAATTTAGAGTAAATATTAATCCCTTTATCCCTTAGGTTAAATCCAATGTTAATTCGACTCTTTAGACTAGTTCCTTGTCTCCTTTCTAAATCCCCTACAGGATTTTACCTTCGAACTCCTACCAAGGGTTTGCACTGATTAAATTTCGAAATTGTAAACGAAAAGGATACCGGTAATATATTTCGTAAATGCTTTGATATTAACTCCCGTTCTATCGGCAAATTTTATTAGCAAATAATTCGAAAGGTTAAAAACAAAACTTAATAACGACAAGAGTGAAATTACTATTGGAATTCTCTCTCTCTCTCTCTCTCTCTCTCTCCCTCTCTCTCTCTCTTTTTTTTTTCCTTTTTTGTTACCGAACAACCCGATCGATATTTGAACTTATTCAATTTCTTTTTTCTCTTACGTTTTCCTCTAATTACACAGAAACCGATTAATAAGAAAATTATATACGTTTCGAAAAATTCTAACGAATTTATATTAAAACGTACGACGATTTTATTTATAATAATTAATATGTTATTAATCAGATCGACGATATCAAATCCATAAATCATTTATTACGCATTGCATTTGTACAAATGAATTTTTCGAATCATTATTGTTGTATCATAATTAAAATTTTTTTCTTTTTCTTTTTCTTTTATATATATATATATATTTAAAGCAAAAGAAAAGAAAATTAAAAAAAAAAAATGTATCGTTGCAAATTTTCAGTTTCAATAATAATTACGTATAGATACCTGTATATATATGTGTACTGTTTATTTTTTTTTTTTTTTATTTTTTTTTTTTTTTTTTTTTTTTTTTTTTTTTTTTTTTTTTTTTTTTTTTAACACAGCTATAGTAATAGAAAGATAATGTCAGTATACGTAAGTTAGGCAAACAGTTGTATGTTTATACCGATGAGGTGGAAGGAGAAACGCGCGAAAGGGATAGGATATAGGCGTCGCGACGCCTGACGTCGGAGTATTCAGTAGACGGTGAGCCGTGTTAGGGAACGGTACTGGTCGGACTCGACGTTGACCCTAACTACTTCGTTAAATCGCGATTATAATATACGCGTATGAGTCCTATATAAAAATAAATAATAAATAAATAATATAAAATGAAAGAAAATAAAAGAATGTAAAATAAACATAGAAAAATTTCGATGAAATTAAACGAATCGTGTTAACGTTCGAATAAAAATTATAAATTATTATTGCAAATTAAAAGTATAGAACAATAATAATAACAACAACAACAACAACAACAACAACAACAATAAAAGAAACAAAAATAAAAATATGTGTAGTAAACACGAGAATACTCGAAGTGAAACTAGTTTATCTTCGTCGATCTTGTGAATTTTTTTTTAAGGTATACATACATACATACATACGCACGCACGAGCACACACACACACACACACACACACACATATATATACATAAATATATTTTATATATATATATATATATACATAAATATATTTTATATATATATATATATATATATATATATATATATATATATATGTGGATGTGTGTGCGCGCGCGCGCGTATGAGTTGATATATATTTATTTATCTAATTTTGCTTTCTTTTCTTTTCTTTTTTTTTCTCGTTTCTTTCTTCTTCTCTTTCTTCTTTTTTTTTCTTTTTTTTTTTTTCCCCCTTATCATTTCGATTCTCACCAGAGATAAATGTTTTCTCTATTTCCTGTCAAGTCAAACCCTAACGCATTTCGACAATTAACTCTAATCTTAACTCAATGATTTGCCTCGTTTTACGACCTAACGTTCGTTTGAATTGTTTACACATGTGTATTTTAGAGTCAGTGATCTGGCAGCGTTAAAACGCGATGCCCAGGCAAACAGTGTGTAGGTCGGAATGCAAGACAAATCGAGGAGCGGCTCATGGGGGTTCCGATTCATTTATAATTAAACGATGGCCTATATCGATTTAAATTACTATACGACGATAATAATAATGATAATAACGATATCGCGATAATTATCCTCGTCGTTGTCATTGATATAATAATAATAATAATAATAATAGTAATAATAATAATTATAATAATAATAATAATAATAATAATAATAATAATAGTAATAGTAATAATAGTAATAATATAATAAAAATAAACGTTCGCGATTATCTTGCGAGAAAGTATAGCAAAGGGAAAAAAAAAAAAATGTCAACGTTTAATTAACATTCTTTAAAACATTTCTCTCGTTTTCTTTAAACGAACATATTTTATTATCATTACTATCGGTTTATTGTATTATGGAGATAGGAAAAAGAAATTTTTTGATAAAAATCTTTGTATTGTTGCATCTTCTCTTTTGGCTCATGATACCCTCGTTGAATAATAATAATGAATGTATTTTTTTTTCTTTTCTTTTCTTTTCTTTTTTTTAATTTTTTAAAAGAAAAAGAGAAAAAATGAGAGAAAGAGAGATTATAGGAGATAGAGAAGATCAAATCAAAATTTCTTCGTTCTTATCCCATCAGCTTATTTTCCCTCGTGAATTTCTATATGACTTATTAACTTCTTAGAATAATTTATGTATTACGATACAAATGGCAAAGTGTAAAGTTTCTTTTACCGAAAGAGAAAAAAAAATATGAAAAGAAAAAAGAGAGAGAGAGAGAGAGAGAGAGAGAGAGAGAGAGAGAAATAAAAAAAAAATAGCAAGTATTAGATATACAATAGTATGCGCGAAATAATTACGTTTGGTATTTCAATTAAACTCTCTTTCAGGTTCGACGGATTTTTGAATTTGAAAATAATTTATACGACGCAGATATGCGTATATTTTTGAGTACGTGTTACTTCAAAATAAAAATCAAAATAGAAAGGGTTGGAGCTTCAACAAGTGTTCCCAAACAATCAACGATAGAACGTTGTACGCGAGAACGAATTGCCAATAATTTTTGAGGGGAAAAAAAGATAAAAGAAAATGAAACAAAACAAAACAAAAACAAAAAAAGAACGAAATGAAAGAAAAGAAAAAAAGAAAGAAAGAAGAAAAACGAAAAAAAAAAAAAAAAACGGAAAGACTTATTTTATCGAATATTCTTGACTCGTTCAAATTTTTATTCGATTATATTATTCACTTTATGAACAATATTATGCGTGCACATACGCGTACACATAACATACGTGCATATTAAATGTTATTTTATTCGATATGAATGAATAATTTCAAAAGATATTATCGTTTTAGCTTACAATTATCTCGTAACGATAAACGCTTAATTACCTTAATTTTTTTTTTCCCCCTTCAGCTTATTTTTACCTTTTCTTCTATCTCTTCCTTTTAATTCTAATTCAAATTTCTCTTTCGAGAAGAAAAAAGAAAAACAAAAGAAGAAGAAAAACGAAAGAAGAAAAACAAAAAAAAGTGAGAGAGAGAGAGAGAGAGAGAGAGAGAGAGAGAGAGAGAGAGAAAAGAAAGAGCCCATTATGACAAGATAGATCGTTAACCTTATCTTTTTTTGTTTTTTACCTCATAAAACATACCAACGAGAAGGAAAACTTCTCTCAATAGAGTAATAGTCATAAAGAAAAAAAGAAAAGAAAAGAAAGAAAGAGAGAAAGAAAGAAAGAAAAAGAAGAAAAATAAAGAATGAAATTGTCCAACAAACGACATTGTCATAATGGAAACACTTTTCACGAGATGTGAATCTTTTCTGAAGATACAAAAAAATAACAAAAAAAAAAAAAAAAATAAAAAAGAAAAGAAAAAAAAGGAATAGAAAAAAATCAAATACGAGTAACTATAAGATATAATATTTTCTTTCCTATCTCTCTCTCTCTCTCTCTCTCTCTCTCTCTCTCTCTCTTTATTTATTTATCTATCTCTTTTTATTTTTTGTTTCTTTGTTGTGTCTATCTGTCTGCTTATCTCTCTCTCTCTCTCTCTCTCTCTCTCTCTCTCTCTCTCTTTTTTTTCTTTTTCTCTTTTCGCCTGTATTTTTCTTTCTTCTTCTATCTTTACATTAAAATTGAACGTTATCGTTGAAATTTAAATGCGAATCGAGTGAATTAGTAAAACTCTAAAAAAAAAAAAAAAAAAAAAAAAAAAAAAAAAAAAAAAAAAAGGAAGAAAAATTTTCAATATTCGAAAGAATTCTTAATACACACATTAGATTATATAATTATTTCGAAAGCTTTCTCTTTGTTTTAAATCTTTTCCGTAAAACTTCCTAGTTAAGAACAAATAAACTTTGAAAACTATCGTCGCATATTTTTCGAGTTTCAAGAGAAAGAAAAAAAGAAAGAAAGAAAGAAAGAAAGAAAGAAAGAAAGAGAAAGAGAGAGAAGAAGTGAACAGAAATAAACTAATGCTTGCTTATCACGCGTTGAAAGAAAGAAAACAAAGTTTCTTTGTAAAATTAGCAAAAATATAAAATTGAAAATCCTTTGAGATAATCGTATATTCATTCTTTAACACGATTGAAATAATATAACTATCACGTTTTATATTATTCCCTTTGGATAGTATTGATAATATATTTTTATCCTGTTGTTTTATGAGAATGAGAAAGGAACATTTTATTCTTCTTCCTTAATCGCATAAATCTTTTTATATTTTTATCTCTCTCTCTCTCTCTCTCTCTCTCTCTCTCTCTCTCTCTCTCTCTCTCTCTCTCTCTCTCTTTTTCTCGTAGAAAGTTAGTGACGAAATATTCTCGATTACAAGGGATACGAGTCAACGTTAACTCAGGCTTATCTTATCTTCAGGCACGTCTAATTTTCTCGACTGGTTTATAATTTCTTTGAACTGTTACATAATTAAATAATTTTTGTTTATATATATACGCTTCTTTTTACAAGATTTTAAATTAGAAATAGGCAGATAAATGGATAAGATATATAAAAGAGACATATTTACTTGCTACTTCAATTACACTAACTAATATAAACGATGTTTAATAATATATCTTTTTGTTCTTTCCTTTCTTTTTTTTTTTCTTTTCTTTTTTTTTTTTCTATTCTTTTCTTTTCTTTCTTTTTTACAAGAGTTTAATGTGGCAATAAAATGGGATTAGGAGTTAGATATAATTAAATGGATACTATTCGAACAATTTGAAAAATGTTAAGATCAATTTAATTTAAACGAGATCATCACCTTTACATGACTACGGTCATTACCATTAAACGTAATTATCGGAATGTGCATGCCGTAAACCAGCATCATTATCAAAACGTCGTCGTCGTCGTCGACGTCGTCCTTGAGAATCGATCGATTAGTTTTCATTACATTGCGGTATAAACCACAAGCGGTAGAATAGATCGATAGTTGACTTGCATCTAAATCATGGTCTAATAGGAAGCTTTAGATAAAATCGTCCGATAATTTTTATACTTAATTTTTATATTTTCCTTTTTTTTTTTGTTTTTCTTTTTCTTTTTTTTATTTCGTTTTTTTTTTCTTCCTTCATAAAACGAACAACATCGATATCTTTAAATCTTTTGCAATCATCCGAAGTATTGTCAAAGTATTTGAAGGAAGGGGAAAAAAAAGGAAAAAGAAAATTAAATAATTTTTGTTTATATATACACGCTTTTTTTTTTTTTTTTTTTTTTTTTTTTTTTTTTTTTTTTTTTTTTTAAAGTAATCGATCGTTGAAACAATCAAATTGTTCGATGTGCTTATGAAAAAAAATATTTTTTTATTCGATTTTTGTATCAGAATATTACTATTATTATTATTATTATTATTATTATTATTATTATTATTATTATTATTATTAGATTGTTCGATAATTTTTATTTACATTTTATTCTTTTTTTTTTTTTTTTCTTTAATTATTACAATAAAAGAAATCAATAATTAAATCTGCCGAGTTGTTCGAAAGTATTTAAGTATCTATTCATTAGAGAGAAAAAAAGAAGAAAGAAAAGGAAAATATCAATGTTAAATAATTTTATTTAAATTTGATTTCTTTTATTTCTCAAGGTGTAATTAAAAAAAAGAAAAATCAATCGTTAAATCTGTCGTTTTAAAGTAACAATGCAAAAAAAAAAAAAAAAAAAAAAAAAAAAAAAAAAAAAAAAAAAATATTCACTATATATTACCAATTAAATTACGTTCTAAAAGAATATTTCTCTTTTATTTCTTTTCATTCCCTTTCTTTTCTTTTTTCTTCTTCTTTATTTTACTAATATAGCACAATGAAAAGAAAAAACAAAAAAAGAAAAATAAAAAAGTAAAAAGAAAAGAAAAATAAATAAATCTACCATTAAATCCATCAAAATTATTCATAGTAAGCACAAACCGTATCTTTTGGTAAGATTACCAACCACCTCAAAATGACGTTCTAAACGAAAGTAAACAATCAATGTATATACAAACATACGAGCGAGTATTTGTTACGAACTTATCTTCAAAAGTTTGGAATAATAAGAGCTCGTAGTTCTATTTTATCTCGTTGAGATGAACGAAAATAGATACGTTCAACATAGAAATAGTAATAGTCGTGAAAGAACAAGAAGATACAGAAATAGAAGAAGAGAAAGAGTATTAACGTGCAAAGATCATTTTCACATATTTAGATATCAAAATTATCCTAATGTAATTAATTTCTTAAAAAATGAATTGATAAAGTTATTATAACGAGCGAAGAAAAATTTTTTGAAAGATTATACATGATATTTTCTATAATTTACTCATTCATTGACAATAATTATCGATGGCTTCATTAAAAGAAAATTTAATGGAAGACAACGATCGATCCAATCGATTGAATAACTTGAATTTGTCTTGTTAAAGGTAGAAAGAGAGAAATAGAAAGATAAAAAGAGAGAAAAATAGAAAGATAGAATAGAGAAAAAGAGAGAAAGAAAAAGAAAGAAAGAGGATAATAATCGAACAGGTCAGATGGTCTCTTGGCTTTACCTTAAGTCTGGCTTTAACTGACTCGTACTACTTACTTTACTTCTCTCAAAGGACTCTTATATCCTCCGGAAATCGAATTACGGATTCGCTCAGCAACGTTTTTCAAAACATCTAATGACTCCCTATCGTAAACGAGTCCTTTTAACAACTTTCTCTCTCTCTCTCTCTCTCTCTCTCTCTCTCTTTTTCTCTCTCTCTCTCTCTCTCTCTCACTCGCGCGCGCACGAGATAAATATAATTATAGTTATAACGATGGAAAAAAAGATATAGAGAGATATGCTATGATATTATTACAGTTTTTGAAATTTTTAACTTTTTCTACTTTTCCTTTATGAAATTAAAAAATAAAAAAAAAAAAAAAAAAAAAAAATAAAAAAAAAATATAGAGAAACAAAAAAAAAAGTTTATATGTAAATTTATTTATTCGTTTATTTATTTATTCATTATGTTCTTTTTTCATTGACCTTTTCCCTTTCTTCAAATTGTATCTCTCGATACTTTTTATTGCACTTTTTAAAAAAATTTATTTAATACATTTCAACTTTTGAAAGTTCGAAAAATGTTAATACTGTAATAAGAGGAAAGATGAAAGAAGGATAAAGTTTGAAAAAAGTAAAATATATGTGTCTCCAGACACTCATGACTTTTTTCTATCTTTTTTTTTTCGTGCGTCACCAGACTGATTTCTTCCACCAACAAGTCCATATTGTTTCAAGTTTCCAAGTTCTTTTACTATACATTTTCTAAATGTATACGTCTAAGTAAAAGGATTAAAAATCGATATTCCAGAAGAAAGAATTGAATGTGGTGAGAAGTAAGAGAAAAAGAAAAAAAAAAAAAAAAAAGGAGAGAGAGAGAGATAGAGAGAGAAAAAAGAAGTAAAAAGAAGAAATAATTCAACAACGAGAAAAGTTTTTTTTCTTTCTATCTTTCGTTTTTTCTTTCTTTTTTTATCATCGTTAGAAAGAAATTACTTTCAGACTACAGCTTGCAAACATCGATTTATCGAAAGTAAAAAATTATTAAAAATTTCAAACGGACTTTTTTCCCTTTTCTCTTTTTTCTTTTTAATTCGATTATTAATATATCAAGATAGCGTTTGAAATTTATTCGTAAAAAAATCATTTCTAGGATTAGCTTAGAGTTTTAATCAAGTATATACATATATATTTATATAAATATTATATATAAATATATATGTATATTTTGTATTAATTATTAAATAACGAGATAAGACTTGAAAAATAATTTCAATTTCTTTATTAAAATAAATTCATTCATGAAATGATCATATCATCTATTAACCAGCTTAGAATCCAAGTCAATTGTATTATATATAATATTATATATATTTTTTCTTAATTATTAAATATCAATAAGATAATATTTCACGTTAAGATAATATACATATATATATATATATATATATATATATATATATTTATATGATATAATAAATATAATAAGATAATATATATATAAAATTTTTTTTTGGTGATATATAATTATCAAATATGACGATAACAAATTTTAGGATCGATTTCAATTTTTATCGTAAACATTTGAAATCCATTCATTATAGGAATCATTTCGAGAGTGATTCGAATAGTCATTCAAAAAAAAAAAAAAAAAAAAAAAAAAAAATATGTAATGTTGATAGAAAAGTAAAAAAAAAATTTTAATGAGAGGAATGAGAGGAAAATGTAGATCATCGTTAATAATAATAAAAAAAAACAAAAAAACAAAAATCTCACGGCGAGGAACAAAGAAATTAGAGATAACGCAAATATATTAATCTCTATCTATATCATCTCATCTTTATTTCCCTTATAATTATAATTTTACGATCGTTAAGCTTCGTCATTAATTTTTCTCATTTCTTATCATTTAATAACATTGTAAATGTCTAATAAATGAAAAACTATCGGCTCGTATAGATAAATTCGTAGTCGATGTTAAAATTGAAAAGATACATTTGGTCAAGTATCGCAGTTATTTTTTTCAAATAATAAATGATTAAAAGTTTACCGTCGAAGAACTTCATCGAAGAATCAAGAAATATTATAAATGGCCAATCGTAATTTTTAAAAATTCTTATCTCATGTTATATCTCATATGAATCTCTACATCATCTTATAAAATTATCTTCGAGCAGTTTATGAACATCTTTGAAAGTTTAGCAGTATTAATAGTAATAGTAATAGTAATAGTAATAGTAGTAATAGTAGTAATAGTAGTAGTAGTAGTAGTAGTAATAGAAGTAGAAGAACCTAAGTGGAATAGTAAAAGCATTGATCGGATAAGATGATGCGAAGAAAAAATTAGGGATATTATGATTGTTATAGATTTCAGTGACTCGTGAAAATTTCTCGGTAGTGATCGAAATTGAGGATCGAAAGAGAAAAAAAAAAGAAAGAAGGAGAAAGAAAAAAATAGTAAAAAGAAAAAGTAAAGAAGTTGGAAAGTGTTCTGTTTTCTTTCTTTTTTCTTTTTTTTTTTTTGTCTACGAAAGAGAAATCACGAAGGAGAGGAGAAAAGTTAAGTGCTCTCTCTCTCTCTCTCTCTCTCTCTCTCTCTCTCTCTCTCTCTCTCTCTCTCTCTCTCTCTCTCTCTCTCTCTCTATGTGTATGTGTGTGTGTGTGTCTCTCAGTCTATTTCTCTATCCTCCTCTCGTTCTCTAATCGAACTTCCGTGATTCAAAGTGGACCAAGAAGTGAGAAAATGGCTGAGAACGGGAACTGTCGAGTACAAATGGAAATTGGCGAAGTTCCCCATAACGTGGACGTCCAATTACATTCAACTAAGGTACGACATTATTCCAATCTATTGTATATATATGCCTGATATTTATTTTTTCATAAATAATTTTATAATAATATTGTTAGATATTTTTTTTTTTTTTTTTTTTTTTTTTTTGTTAAGAAAGAAAAGAAAAAAGAAAAGAAAAGAAAAGAAAAAAAAAGATAAAAGAAACTTATATCTTGTGAAAATGTCGTGCGTATATATAAATATATATATATATATTTTTTTTTCTCTTGTTTTCTTTTACTTCTTTTTTTTTTCTGTTTTAAACTTTACTCGTAACAACGAAGTCCGCTTTTAAAATAAAGTTAGAAAGAAGGATTTAGATCTCATGGACGAGCTTGTTTTTCAAGGATTTTTTATTTAACTTATTTTCTCTCTTTCCTTCTTTTTCTTTTTATTTTCTTTTTTTCTCTCTCTTCCTTTCTTTTTTTTTTTCTTTTTTTTTTTTTTCTTAAGCGGAGCAATTTTATTATCTTTATTTTCTTGAATTTAATGAGATAACGTACATTAATTTAATTTATAGGGATTATCTATTGGAAAATATTGAAATAAATATCTATTGAGTAGATTGTTACAAGGATTAAAATTTTTTATTAAGAGGACATAAGAAATATCTGTTTTTAATATTTCTTATTTATATTTTTTTACAAATTTGGCGTAAGCTTATTCCTTTTATCTTCTTCAATATAATACAAAAATTGATCTATCAAGGAAATGATCTATTATGAAAATATTTCGTAGAACGTGAAACATAGATTCTTTCATTGTTAGTGATTTTAATGTTTTTACTATTTCTATGAAAAACATTATTTATATTCAGTTACTTTCTTTTATTTTCTTTTAACAAGTTAGTCTTTATCGGAATATAACATAGCGAATATCGATGGTAAATCATCTTGTGATCTAACGATAAAAATCTATACTTTGTCTATACCTACTTTCGACATATAATTCACAAATATTTTATTTTAATTAAAATCAGTCGAATCAAATTTTAATTAAAACAAAATCTGCAGTTAAAAGGAAAAGAGAGAGAGAGAGAGAGAGAGAGAGAGAGAGAGAGAGGGAGGGAGAGAGAGAGAGAGAGAGAGGGAGGGAGAGAGAGAGGGAGAGAGAGGGGGGGGGAAGAAAGAAGAAATAATTTGGAATAAAAATTCGATATTACTTTTTTAATTGAATTTTCATGGAGAATTAAAATGTAAAAAACGTTTTGGAAAATAACCATAACAATAATAATAATAATAATAATAATAATAATAATAATAATAATAATAATACTAATAATAATAATAATAATAATAATAATAATAATAATAATGATAATAATAATAATGATAATAATAATAATAACAACAACAACAACAACAACAACAACAATAACGACAAGAATGACAACAATAAAAACGATATACAATTCGTACATACATACATATAAATATTATTCGTACGTTCACTCTTATATCATTAATTTTCTATGGTTTTCATTGGTAGACTGAACTCAAAACGACTGAGATCAAAGAGAAACGCTGTCAAATGCAGAAGAAACGTGAAACGTCGGAGTTCCGCCAGGAGGATGAGATATTCGTTGCAACATGTGAGAAACAAGAACAAAGAATACACAAAGAGCAACAACAACAACAACAACAATCCCATTCGCAAAATTTTTCGATGACAACGACGATAACGACAACGACTATGACGACGGATATACAGCAGGTTGATAGGTAAGCTCGATTGTCAATCTTTTCTTTTTCTTTTATCTTTTTATCTTTTTATTTTTTTTTTTCCTTTTTTCACTTTTTCTCTCTCTCTCTCTCTTTCTCTCTCTCTATCTATCTATCTATCTATCTCTCTCTCTCTCTCTCTCTCTTAATTCACAGATAAAATCTAAAAGAATGGGTATCACGATGGGGAATCATTCGTATTGAAAATGTTCTTCTCTCTCTCTCTCTCTCTCCCTCTCTCTCTCTCTCTCTCTCTCTCTCGCTTTCTTTTTCTATTTTCTCTTTTTTTTTCTTTCTATCCCTGTCTTTTCGTCGAACAATTTACGAGCTTAGTAGTAGTGGCAGTAATAGTAGTAGTAGTAATAGTAATCGTAGCCATTTTTGTCGAGTGCAATTTATCATGGAACGTTAAAGCAAACGGTATTGAAAGAGGGGAAAAAAAGGAAACGGGCTAGAGAGAGAGAGAGAGAGAGAGAGAGAGAGAGAGAGAGAGAGAGAAAATGAGTGAGAGAGAAGAGTGGCAATGTAATCGGAAATCGTCATAAAAAATATCACTGCTATCTCGTTACTCTTTATCGATCCTTTTTCTTTTTTTTTCTATTTTTTCTCTTTCTTTTATTATATATATATATATACATATATATATATATATTTTTTCTATTCTTTTTCTTATTTAATCTTCTATTTGTTCTCTCTCTCTCTCTTTCTCTCTCTCTCTCTCTCTCTCTCTCTCTCTTTGTTTCTTTCTATCTTTCTTTCCCTTTGAAAACTTCAATAACGCGTAAAATTTCTTACGAAATGAGACGAGAATAATATTTCTTCTCTCCTTGGACAGTATCAAGATACCTACTTGTATTTTTCTTCGTTACGTAAGATCATTGGTAAAATATTACGTAGGAGTTGGGAATCTCCGTTTCGAAAATAAAGAGCTGAGGTGTCGATGAAAATAGTTAGTTCGGCATCTCTTTAATCGTTTTCATTGAAAGAAGCATAAGATTATGACGAAGAAAAAGAAAAAGAAGAAGGAACAAAAGAAGTTTATTTAAAATGAAAGAACAATTTAGAAAGTAGAAATGTTTTAATACTATTGAACGATTTAATTAAGAACGTATAAATTAATAATAAATTTGTTCTGGTTTTAATATAATCTATAATATATTGACTGTCTAAAGCTAATCAATCAATCGATCGGTTATTTGTTTCTATGTTATTTGATATTCGCTGTTATTGATAAATGTATTTACTCATTCGAATTGTCATTTTACATAGTAGTACATGATATATATATATATATATATATATATATATATATATATATTAAATTCGTCATATGTATACGTATAGGGTGGTCCAATAGTTTCTAGATGATCTTAAATATCAATTAAATCTTTGTCATATTTTCAAATTTTCAGGCTTATAGTTTTACATGCAAGTCTTGTAGTTCTAATAATTTTAAATAAAAATCAATCGCATAAATGATTTCAAAAAGGTATAATTGATCTTTTAAATTACATAATATCTTTTGTTCCTTTAGTTTAGAATTATGTATATCAAATTTAAAAAAAGAAAGAAAAAAAAATTGTTTCGCAAATTAATAAAAACCTTGAAAATCGTTGAATTTGATAAAAACTTTTTATCAAGTATATCGAGGAGAAAATTATTATGTTTCTTTTTTTCTTTTCTCTTAATCTTTCGAATGATATACTTTAATCAAAAATTTAAAAAAAGAAAAAAGAAAAAAAAAAAAAAGAAACTGTATGTGTTAAATCCATCACATACAATATCATATAAAGGAGTATAGTGATAAGAAGATCACATAAAAGAAGATTACAAGAGAACGAATTTCTCGAGAAGAAATAGTACCTTCTTATCGTCCTTTTAAGATCAATGTAACAAGATCGAGTAAAGCCATTTTCTCGATTGGTAATATCTACGTCAAAGTTTCATAAGAAATTTCGACGAAAACCATTTGGTAAGAAGCAAAGAGAGTCGATCGAGACGACAGATGAGATTATCCAATATTCTAATCTTACACTTACATATACATACATAAATACATTTCTTGATTATCAGATATGCCAATTTCGTATTATTTATTTATCCTTTCTTTTCTTTTCGTTCTTTTTTTTCCCCCCTCCTCCCAACATTGATCAAAGAGATCGCTTTCGAATGTATTTTCTAACTTATCTTGCAATATCTATCGGCGTTAAGAATCCTTGGAGAAAATTCTTAAATTTTCGATTTACAAGGTAATACCGGAAAATCTGGATATCGTTAGAGAAAGGGATACGAGATAACATTAATTTTCTATTTAATTAACCGTAATATTTCTCGAAGGTAACTCGAGAATTTGCAGAGAAATTGAGACAGACAAAGAGAGAGAGAGAAAGGGAGGGAGGGAGGGAGAGAGAGAGAGAGAGAGAGAGAGAGAGAGAGAGAGAGAGAGAGCGTATATATACGTAAGTATGCTATGTATTTAATATGGGTTTTCTCTTTCTCTCTCTCCTTCTATTCCTTACATTACTTTCGTTAATCATATGTACACATAAGATACTTAATTAACTCGACTAATTAAAGTATAGTTGATTACTTGTGAGAAAATTTTACTTTGGGGAAAAATAATAAATAAAATTACTTGATTATATTAATATATATATATATATATATATATATATATGTATGTATATATATTAAGAAAGAATAATGAATATAACGATAATAACAATATTATACAATCAGATTAATCGATACGTTATTATATTTTTAATTAAAAATCTTTACCATTGCATATATTTAATAAACGAAGTAAAAATAACGTATAGGTGGTAACATTTTATAATATGCACATAAAAATAATACTACACTCTTTAAATGCATTTGCGATTGAAAAATTAATGCTACTCAATAACATTTACTTATGCAACAGGAACGATATTTATTTTTTATCATGAAATCTCGTTCGAAGAAGGACAAAGGGGAAAAAAAACCCCAAAAAAAAAAAAAAAAGAAAAAATGATAAAATTACGACAATCTCTGTCGATTATTATTTTTCTTTTTTTTTTTAACTCAAAAATTTACTTAACAAGTTAAAATGTTTCAACGATATCTACTGATATTAATGAATTAAAGTATATTAATAATATTGTTATGATTAAGATCAATCCATGTATAAGTGGGTGTCTCTCTCTCTCTCTCTCTGTGTGTGTGTGTGTGTGTGTGTGTGTGTATGTGTGTGTGTATGAATAAATAAGGTTGATCAAGTCATACCACTAGTAAATCTGGAAACTCTCAAATCTTATATACAGACATGGGATAGAAATGAGAGTCTCGCTAAAGGTCATCATTTGCCAAGAGTTAAAAGGAGTGGGGGGAAGAGAGAGAGA
>NC_062200.1:3704374-3714374 GCF_912470025.1 Vespa velutina
GTATATTACTATAGTATATTTTGTTTTTGTAGACAGAGAATTAATACATTTGATTGTAATAGAGTTAAAAATTATTTTTTCAGGTTTTCGGTCAAATAACATTGACTTTTCGTTATGGCAGAGAGGATGAGGAAGTAATGGGCCTAAAATTTTGCAACGAGGCGGTAATGTGTGTCTCCCAATTATATCCACCATATTCGGGACCAGATCATCACGATATTGTAACACCCTTACAGGTAATTCTAATCAATTTATTTAATTGAATAATAATATTATCAATAATTTCACATTTTAATATAACTAATTATAGGTATATTAATGGCATGTTTATTTTAATTATAATGAAATATACACATAACACACACACACACACACGCACACACATATATATATATATATATATTATAATTAAATCCATTGAAATTAATTTTTTCTTCAATAAAATCAAACAAGTACGTGTACGTTGATAAAGAATCAACGTTATTTTTATAATTTATATATTTTCTAATATACTAATCTATTGTAATATCCAATCTATTGGAAAAAACCTTTTCAAACAAAAAAAAAAAAAAAATTAATATCGATTAATTCAGTATAGTAAGAAAGAACAAAAGAAAAAAAGAAAAAAAGATATAAGGAAAAAATCGAAAGGAAAAAAAATTGAAGGAACATCGTGGTGTCAGGTAGAAAGCTAATTTTTCATTATCGATGATTAAATCGCTTTTGTAAATGTGGAATGAGGAATCAGTTTTACGAATAATATAAATCTTCGTGGATTTTCTTACGATTGGAAAATGGATGAAAATCTATTATCCAGGGCACATAGTCGCTATAAATTATTCTTTGTCGTATCAGTACTATCAAGCGAATCACGTTTTCCTTGTTGCGAATGATAGCTATAGATCTAATCGACGCTTAGGAAAAATGTAAAATCGATCAGAATTTCAAACAAGACACTTATTTTCCTTATATACATACTACATACGTATACATGTATAGTATGTATGTAATATATATGTGATATTTCGTTGAATATACACCATTTAAAAAAAAAAAAAAACAAATTATTATTTTTAGAAATTTTACTTTTTTCAAGAAAAAATTTCAGATAACAAAAAAAAGTTGTCGAGTTTTAAATAAATTTGATCAAAAGCAAAATATTTTTTTTTTTTTTTTTCTAATCTTCGAAATCATAAAATGATAATTTTCATCATATAACGCACATAAAAATTTTTTTTAACGATATCGTGAATAATAATGTATCAACGATAGAAAAAAAAAAAAAAAATAATAATTAAACATTCTTATTAATTAAAATCATAAAAATTCTCAATGTTACCGTATATAAAATACATACATATACAAAAAAATTTCATTATTCATATCATAAATAATAATGTACGTAAATTTTATAAATGACTCGGCATATAAAGTACTATCAAGTCATCGTAAATTCATACACGCGTATCATACGCATACGTAAACATATATACATATACATATATATATATGTATATATATGAGTTTAGAAACAACATATTTAAAACGAAGGAGGTCAAGCAAGAAACAACGATTGTCGGGTTTGGAATGACGTAGCTCGATTCGACCCCGTACAGAATTTGACCCTGGCCCATATTACTCTTCAGTATCCCCTATAGAAACCCATTCTCCTCTGTTCCTCTCTTTACCTGTAATAACTAGTAACATGGTAGAACACCTCACATACACCTGCATCCTTGAACTCACGAAGGTAAGGCAAGGCCAATAGAAAACTCTGCAGATTCTCTCTCTCTCTCTCTCTATCTCTCTCTTTCTCTCTCTCTCTCTCTTTCTCTCTCTTTCTCCCTTTTCTGAGTCAAAAAAAGACGAGCAAGAGGAGACACGTGTTTTTTCACGACATAAACCAAAGAAGACCTTGGCTCGATGATCGTTTCAGTTACCATATCGAAGAGGAAACGTTTCGAAAAATTTTTAAACCATAACTAAGAATTTAACCATCCAATGTATCTGATCATATCTTCCTTTTCCATTAAATAAAAAGTCTATAATATTATATGATCCTAGCTAGTTAACTTTTATACTTACATAAGAGAAAGAGAGAGAGAGAGAGAGAGAGAGAGAGTGAAAGAGAAAAAGAGAGAGAAATATTTTTTCTATTTTTTGATCGAGAAAAGAATATAGAGAATTTTATCAAGGACGTAACTTTCAAATAGGTTATGATAAATTCTTATATTCACTAACTTTCTTCTTTATATTAGTATTCTTTTCCATGTTTTAAAAACTTTTAATATCTTAGACGACATACGAGATTGTATCTCAGATAAGAAGAATTAAATTGTTTATTTCTATATAAATATTAGATATAATGTTTATCATGACTGTTTTTTTTTTTTTTTTTTTTTTTTTTTTTATAAATATTAGACAAGAAAATATTGTATACTTTATAGGAGGGAAAAAAAACAAATTCGATTTTATTTGGAAATAATTATGTCGATGATTTTTTCAACAAAATTTTAACGTCGCGTACGTTTATATATATATATATATATATTTTTTTTTTTTTGATATATGCAATTTTTGATCTATTTTGCAACGAAGAAAAAAAAACGTTTCGAAAATAACACGCAAAAGAAGATTTGCAAATTGATTCATGAAAGTTTTGCAAATAACTTTCCTTTTTTTTTTTCTCTTTTTTTTTTCATCGAGGAACAAAAATCATTATATATGTACGTAGTTTTAGTTTTCAAAGATCACGCGAATAGATCCTTTCTATAGGATACATTGAATTTCTATGAAACTATCACGGCTTGAAGAAAGAGGAGAAATGAATCGATGGAAAATTTGAAGAAGAACCGAGAGAACGCATAAAGTCTCTCGATCGGTGTGCATAGAAATAATATTAGAAACTTTAAAGTTTCTCAAGGTAGATACTACTTTCTCATATGTATTCTCCTTGGACTGATAAAATCATTCTCGTTTAACCGCATGCAAATGAAATATGTAAAGTTCTTTACTATATCGTAGTGAATAGTACATATGTACATAGTTATTCTCAAAGAGACGAGAAAGACGAGTGGAATTTTTCTATACCATTTCTTTCTTTCTCTTTCTCTTTCTCTTTCTCTTTCTCTCTCTCTCTCTCTCTCTCTCTCTCTTTCTCTCTTTTTCTCTCTTTCTTAAAGGGTTTAAACGTGGAAGAAAAAATTAAAACGTATTTGCAATAATACGAATAACGATTTAAAAAAAAAAAAAAGACTACATAGAAGTAGATCTTCGATTATTTTTTTTTTCTTTTTTTTTTTTTCGAGGCGAGAAGTTGATCTGCTTTCGAAAAAAAAAGAAAACTTTTTTCTTTTCCCTGCCTCCCCTTCCTCCCAATCCACCCCCATCCACACTTCCTTTTAGATGATCCTTCTTATTATATCTTATCGTCGTCAGCTTCGTAACTTTTATATCCTAAATTATTAAGAAATACAAGATAATTTTTTTCGCTGAAAATATCTCACATTTGAATATTTTTAATCGATAACTTATTGTATTCTATCTATGAATAATATTGAATTGATCATTGAATAATAATTTTTTAATTGATAATTCACACTACGTTTCTTTCTCTCTTATTTATTCCCCTATCCAATACTATGTTATTAAAAAAACTAATATTATTTATTTAAATATAAAACATTATCTCTCTCTCTCTCTCTCTCTCTCTCTCTCTCTCTATATATATATATATATATATATATATATATAAATGAATAAATCGATAGACTTCGATACAAAAGTATTTTTCGTGTCATTGCAAAAATGCATAAAAACTGTTGACATTTTATGCACGTATATACATAAGTAATTCATACATATATAGAAAAAAATAATCTCTGGCAGTCACAGGTTCAATTATTGGCCAATTCGATATATATCTCTGTAATATAATCAATTTCTTTCAAAAATAGGAGCGAGAGAAAAGAAAGAGAATAAAAAAAAGAAAAAAGAAAAAGAAAATAAGAAATTCTTTTTCACCATATAAAACACAGTTTCCATCGACAAATTCTCCTCTTTTATACAATCCCATTTTGTCCTGAGAAAAACCTATCTCATTTCGAAGATGATACTACATAATACAATGATGGGATCTCGTGAGAGAGAGGTAGAGGGGGAGGGGGGAAGAGAAGAAGATAGAAAGAGAGAAAGAAAGAGAGAGAGAGAGAGAGAGAGAGAGAGAGAGACCGTTTAAAGTGTCTTATCAAATATAAAATCTCAATAAGATCTTCAAAAGCGTCGGGAGAAACGATTTAGAAAATAAAGTTTTGCGAATCTCGGAAGGAAGAGGAAGAGAGAAGAAGGAGAGAGGAAGGCAAAGAAAAGAGAAAGAGAAAAGGACAAACAGACAGAAAGAGACTCGATTTTCAAATTAGTCTACTTTCTCTTTCAAAAAGGGTTCGAGAGTATTGCGGAAATAAAATAGAGAAGTTGTCAGAGAGCAATCACTGCTGAACTCTCACTCTCACACTCTCTCTGTCCCTATTTCTATCCCCTTCTCTCTCTCTCTCTCTCTCTCTCTCTCTCTCTCTCTTTTTATCTCTTTTTCTCTCTTTCTCTCTTTCGCTGACAGCAATATGATTTAAAATTAACTTCACTCGAATCACTTCCCGTTTCCTGCATTTTCGAATCCCACGAGTTTCCACTCTCCTATCTAGGAAATAATCCATAAACTACTCTCGCATTGATTGGTTTATATCATAAATCGAAAAGTACAAAAAAGAAAGAATTAAAAAAGAAAAAAAGAATGAAAAATAGGGGGGGGGAGGAAGGAACGAGGAGAAAGAAAAAAAAATAAAAATAAATAAACGCCACGCGACTCTTCGAAGCCTTCGATTATAAATCATTTATTCAAAACATAATTACATCTGAACTTGTTAGATTAATGATATCGAAGGTCTCCTTTTCTTCTGTTTAACAATTAAATCTCATTTGGGCTTGTACGTTCACGTACCCTTCTCAATTCTCTTCGAAGATGATGAATAATGAAGGGACGAATGAGAGGGTAAATGAAATACAGAGAGAGAGAGAGAGAGAGTGAGAGAGAGAGAGAGAGTGAAAGAGAGAGAGAGAGAGAGAAAGAGATGGGAATAAATAAATATATTAGTATGTAGCTATAAAAGGGAAAGATTCAAGGAAAAAAAAAGTAAAGATAAAAGTAAAAAGTAAAGGAAAGAGAAAAAGAGGAAACATTGATATAAGAAAAATACACGTTTATTATGCAACGTTTAATTATTCTAATTTATATATATATATACATATACATATCAAGAAAAAACGAAAAAAGAATAATATTTTTCAGTATATTCAGTATATTCAGTATAATATTCAGAAAGAGAGAGAGAGAGAGAGAGAGAGAGAGAGAAAAAATAATAATAATAAAAATAATAATAAAAAATTCTTCATTTTATTCTTCATTTTATACAGAAGATATCTCACCAACGTCTCCCATATATTCCCGTCACAATTTTGTTGACGATCGCTAGGGGTTGGATATGTTTTAGTACTATTTGTTATGTTCATCGAATGGTAGAAAACTTACTTTCGTGTAACATAGACGGGGCAGGAAAAAGAGAGTATTTACAAAAGGATAAAAAAGAAAAAAAAAAGGAGGGCGATCATTAATGAGATCGATACAATCGTGAACATCGTCAAAGGAAAGCGGAAGCGTCAAAGGAATTCACGCAAAAAGAAAAAAGAAAAAGAAAAAAGAAAAAAACAAAAAAAAAAAAAAAGAAAAAAAGAAAATCGTTTCCTTACTGGACAAACTCTACGAAGAAAACGTCATATCTTCACTCGAGAAAATAAGAAAAAAATAAAAAAAAAAATAAAGAAAAAATAAAAACATACGTTCGTTTATTTTACAATAAATTTATCGATTTATTCGATAATTATATATACTCGATCATCGATTATCATTTTTTATCTTCGAAAGAGAAACATTTCGTTTGCGTTTCGTTTGAGATAACAACAATGAACAATTTATAATAATATGCCGTGTAAATCATGAGACATAAATTACGCTTTCGTGAACTATAACTCCTTTGAATATATGCTATCGTCAAGTTCGTCTATGTGACGTCAACACAATCATGGCAATCGATCATTTCTGATTTTGATTTTTTATTCGCGTGACATTATCAAAGATGGAACAGGAAGGATGTCATTACTATTCAGTTTATATTAAAATTGAAGATGATAATTATACTCTTCGATTGCTTTTGACCGTCGTAAATTAAACATTTCATTCGGGGAAAAGTTCGCGCTTTTCGTTAATATTAAGCGTGAAAAAAAAAAAAAAAGAAAAAGAAAAAAGGAAAAAAAAAGGAAAACTATAGTTAACACGAAGTTCTGATTCATGTCATATTGTTCACACGATATAATGTATTTCATCTGCAGATGGAAATGCTGATATTTTGTTATATTAATTCTGACGTAGCCAAAATCTGTCAAAATACTGGGAAACAATTTACGGCGTTTAATAGTATAATATGAAGAAACAAAAGAAAATTCAATCGTCATTCTGATCGAGAAAATCAATTTGTCGCAATTAATGAATGAAATATTATATTATTATAATATAATATACGTATATGTGGTATCAAAGATCGATAATGTTTTTACAAAAAAAAAATAGGAAAAAGAAAAGAAAAAAAGTCAAACTTAATTTACCACAATTATTTTAATTGAATATTAATACAAAATTCTAATAAAGAATTTGATTATGTATGCTAAAAAAAAAAAAAAAAAAAAAAAGAAAAAAAAAAGTTAAATTTAATACGATACCAGCCGTTGCAATTATTTAACAAACAAAACAAAAAAAGATTTGATATAATCAAAGGATAAAAATCAATAATATCAATTCGATAATAATCAGCGCACACAAATTTTTAATATTTCAAATAACATTCGATAGATCTTTTAAAAAGTGCAATCCATTGTTGGTTTGTTTTATATTATTTTTTTTTTTTTTTTTTTTTTTAATCATTTTTCAAAAAATTCATTGGCAATGCATTTGCATGCCTGCGAACTTTGCCGATTTTTTGTATACATATAAATGAGCCGTTTATTTTGAAAGTGGCCTAACTCCATTTATCTTCAAATCGAGATATTTAAGGGTTTGCGTTTCAATGAATTTAAAAATATACATATAGGATACTAATGAGTCATACTACTTAAGTGTATCTAAGGGTGTTAAATTTATAATTCCTATTAAAATAGTGGCAATTATTAAGTGAATAATATGCGTTTTCTTATCAAGAATAGAGTTAGACCACTTTCGAAATTAACAATCAGATTCATTATAAAATTTGAAGATGCCCAAGTCCATTCAACATAATTTAAGATGCTTCAAATTGAAAAAAACAATACTCAATTTATTTTACATATCTTTAAAACATTTCGAAAACATAATTTATGCGATTCAAAACATTTGTTAACTATATAACGTACAAAATTACAAACATAAATTTATTACAAAACAATTTACTACTCATTTAGATTTTGTGTGTGTGAAAGGAATTTGAAGAAATCATGATGTTCCGGTGGTATATATCGTAATAGGTCAATTATGTTCTTGAATTTTGCTGTTGTAATTTGTCTGATATTTTTATACAGTGGTGTCAGTACAATATTTTCGAAGTTTCTTGGTCTATCCCGACGTGGTAATAAATTCAGGACTTTAAAATTTTCATTTTCATTCATTGATTTAAGTATAAATAAAGTTAGGCCACTTTCAAAATAAACGGTTAAATTATTGAACTAACTCTGAAAACTTATGTGTCAAGAATTATCGTATTTGCTCGGAATATAAGCAACCTGAAATGCTTTACTGATAAATAAAATAAAGTTATACATGTAATTATAGTAACCGGAAAAAATTGACAAATGGAGTTAGGTCACTTTCAAAATAAACGGCTCATATAAAATTATTATAAGGAAATAAAGAAATTAAAAAAAAAGAAAAAAAAAGAAGATAAAAAAAAAAGAAAAAGATAAAGATAAAAGATGAAACGAACGAACGAATATTCACAGTTCCAATAATTACGATTTCTGTTACGAAGGAGTCAATCAGGATTAAAAAAACTCGTTATGATATAGCACTCTTGGCATACTTCATCAATCATTTTCAACATTAACCTTCTTCCTCTTCTCCTTTTCTCATTAATTTCTCTTATATCTCTTATGATCTTTCAATATAGAGTTTTCCTTTGGTAATGAAATAATGCGATGCGTTGCATTACGTTACATTACGTTACGTTACGTTACGTTATGTTACGTTACGTTATGTTGCGATGCGATGCGATGCGATGCAATGTTTTTTGATAGGAATGAAATTTCATACGGTTTGTATTTCAAACTAAAAGTGAATAAAAAGTAGTATCAAATACAAAAATCAATAAATCGTGTGTTGAAGTATTTAGTTGTTACAATAAAATAGATAGCAAAATGATTGAAAATTTGTAAAAGAAAGAAAGGAAAAAAATTAAAACAAAAATACGAAAAAAGGAAGAAAAGAAGAATATCCGATAATAGTCCGACGATAATCCTTATCTATGATTTTTTAAACAACAATTTCTATTATCTATGGATTTTAGATGTACAAACAGACAAATGATAACGTTTCATAGAATATTATTAAAGGTTTAATATCTATTTAATATCGGATTATGATTGTTAATTATATAATATGGTTCAAGATATATATATATATATATATATATATATATATATATATATATATATATATATGTAAAGAGCGCATTGATATTAAATTTGCATTTGACTTACATCTTTGATGTAATATTCTTTAATAAGGATAATTAACATATGCTACAGATATTTCATTAAATAGGAAAATAAAAAAAAAAAAAAAATAAAAAAAAATGAAATTTAAAAAATATGAATCAACGTGAACGAATAAAAATCTTCGAAATTCTCAGAGAAAATTTTTCACGACCCATACATTTATATTTATTATTAACGTTATTTTATTTATTTATTTATTTATTTTAATTATTTTTATTTATTTATTTATTTTTTTATTATTTATCATTGACGCATACGTCTTATTTATATTAACAAGTTATTTAATATAATATAATTTAATAAAAGAAAAAGAATATATATAAATGTGATAAAGATAAAGATTAAAATAATAATTTAATATACTTTTTATATCAATCATATGTATTTTATTTTGTTACTTTTAATTATTCTCTCGTATATTATAACGATAAATAAATATAATACAATGATAAAAAAATAAGATAAAGATAAAAATAAAGATGATTTTAATTTTTTCTTACATTAGAGAACCAGACTCATTCTCATATATTACAAAAATATATAATAAGTATATAAATATAAAAATATATAAAAATATATAAATATTAGGATGATACTTTGTTACTTTATTTTTTTACTTCTAATTCATTTTCATGTGTTTATTACTAAACATATTATATATAATAAAAGATAATTTTAAAGATACTTTTTTACATTAATCATGATCATTATTATACTTTGTTATTCTATTGACTTATCTTTCTCATATAATATCTATAGAAGATTAGGATAATTTTAATAGTAATTTTTTTATCAATCATACTCATTCTCGTACATAGTTATTTTATTTATTTTTTCAAATAGAATTATCAAGAGACGTACACTCCATTGAACTCCCTAGTGAATGACGCCAATGTTTACGAATCATTCTGATATAATACAAATACATATGCATATGTATTTATGTATTATCATATTGAGAGTATCACAGTAAATCATAATTAAACAAACGAAAGAGTTATAATCAATCAGTAAGTAATCAACCGCACGCATACATTGAGATACAAATCCAATAAACTCAGTCAAAATGTAATTCAATTATAAATCATCAAATCTTTCGATGTTTTCAATTCACTATATATCGAATTCATAATTAAATCGAAAATAGTAA